>NC_139484.1:4317339-4472230 GCF_008360975.1 Lichenostomus cassidix
GGTATTTTAGGATTCAACAGAGAGTTTCATCATTTTGGATTTATTGCAACTTTTTTATTACTTGTGAATACAATACTGAATCTTTGAACATGCTCCCTGCTGTGGAATCTAAGTACATCAATGTCTTACAATAAATCTACTGTCTAACAAAAAATACTTTAAAAATGTAATAAAATCTCGAACTTCTTTATTAGAAAATTATGTGTGCATTGAAATATTGGTGAAGTTAAATGTATAACCAAATAAAATGTTTACATTTTCCACTGTAACTTAATTAAACATAGTCACTCTCATTCTACATGTCTTTTGCACTGTATCTCAAATATTGAAAAATTATGTTGGCAGTAAGTTTGAGCACTATTGCTGAGGATACTTTGAACTGATCTCAAATCATTAAAATGGAAATCTTAACCAAGGTTATGACTACATTGTACATTAGACTTATCTTTCTTAAACTGGACTTTAATTCTCCTTAGATCGAACAGCGCTTACCTCTGCCCTCTCCCTGGCTTATGCCTTTTGTTTACCTGTTGTTTTGTGACAGAAAACTAAGAAGGCAAAAATCTTCTTTCACAAGTAGGCTAATGTTGATCTTGGTTAATAGGAAAAACATTGTGCATAGTAGATGCAACTATCCCATCTCAAGGGTACAGTGAGTAACATGCAGAAATTAAAGCAATAGGCTACTCTTCCAGCTTATGGAATATACTGTGTATCCTTCTGATAGTTCTTTGCTATCATTTTGTTGAATCCTTTAGAGAGGAGCTGTGAACTTGAGACAGACACAGTAATTCACATCTCATGAGTAGCCTTCATTCTAAATGTAACTTAAAAATGAGCAACACTTAACAGCTGTTTGACTAAGACCTTAAGCTGTCTGGGAAAAAGACCTCATTTCTTCAAATATTTTTCAGTCCCTGAAAGGCTGTGGCTGTAATTTGGCAGTGTAACATCTCTCTACTTGAAGTAAGAGGGCTTATAGGGCGAGAATTTCTGGGTAACAAGTCTAGATCTCATCTGTTGTAGAAGCTGATATTGAGTTAAGACTTACCTTCCCTACTTAGAGGTATTTTCCCATCTCGCTCATTCTATAACTCTAAGATTATCAACACTAACCACTAACCCCAAACTGCCATATTCACCACTAAATCATGTCCCCAGGTGCCACATCTACATGTCTTTTAAATACCACCTGGGAGGGTGACACACCTACTTCCCTGGGCAGGTTGTTCCAATGCTTGACAACCCTTTTGTTGAAGAAATTTTTCCTAATATCCAATGTAAACCTCCTCTGGCACAACTCGAGGCCGTTTCCCCGATCCTTTCACTTGTTACCTGGGAGAAGAGGCCAACCCCAACCTGGCCATAACCTCCTTTCAGGGAGTTCTAGAGCACAATAAGGTCTTCCCTGAGCCTGCTTTTCCCCAGACTGAACACCCCTAGTTCCCTCAGTTGCTCCTTGTGCCCCAGACTCTTCCTCAACTCCATTGTCCTTCTCTGGACACTCTCCAGCACCTCAGTGTCTTTCTTGTAGCCCAGAACTGGACACAGAGCTCAAGGTGACCTCACCAGTGCTATATACAGGGGGATAATCACTGCCCTGGTCCTGCAGGCCACACTATTGCTGACCCAGGCCAGGGCGCCATTGGCCTTCTTGGCCACCTGGGCACAGCTGGCTCATGTTCAGCTCTGGTCAACCAACACATCCAGGTTCTTTTCAGAGAGCTTTACTTAATGTAAAACCAGCATGTTTTCATGCAATTTCTCTCTCTGTCCTAGGAGGTGGGATCTAGAACAATTAGAAGTGACTATCCAATTTCCAATCTCAATTTACTACTTTCACCCTAGGTGCTTTTGCCACTTACAAGACTTTCCAATTCCTAAATTTTATTTTTTTTAAGAAGGCCAAATCTATCAGGTTTTATTTTATTATTTTGAAACCTTCTAGGCTTCTGTTGAAAAATATGTGTATCGCTGTATTTCTTTTATTATGTAATAATCTTTTTGGATAAATTTCAAACATGACAAACAGCCTTTTTCAGGGCTATTGCTACTTTTTGTTTACATATCATAAAGAAGTGTTATTATACTTGTTCCTTTTCCAAGAATTTTATCGACAAAATTTAGTTTTTCTTAGTAGTTCTCTATAAAAACTGTCAAACTAGCTAAAACCAAACCCCAGAAACTCACTGTTTTAGATAAGAGACCAACTTTTAAACAGTTTTCTACCCCTGCCTCATGATTGATACAGGTAACCTGTATTCCTTTTGTGCACCTCTTACGATGATTTAAGGATTATATTTGCAAGTTTTTCTACAGTATGTGATTTTTGAAATCTGACTGCACAAATAATTCATTAGCCTTGCATTTCTCTATTAGATACTGACTTTGAGAAGTCTTGCCTTTGAGAAGTGCTTCCTGCTCATTTCCAGCTTCTGCTACACAATTTTAGTTTTAGTTTATGGCAATTCACAGGTTATTCTGTATATGATGAGTACATGATGTGCCAAATACCATCAGATTAAAGAATTTCCTATGCTAAATACTTCATGTCCTGCTAAGAATCTGTTCAGATTGTGTCCATAAGAACAGACGTTCTTCTGTATCTCTCCTATCTATAGCTAAATATTTTTGAGCAGAGGCCAGTAGGCTTTTGTAGTGTTTGAGTGTGATGGTGACAGAGTGGTGCCAGAGAAAAAGAATAAAAAAGGAACTGTATATTACACATAAACTATTGGATGGCTGATGGAAGATAATGAAGATAGAAGGAAGTAGACTTCCTATATTTTCCTCCATGCCAGCTTATGTTGGAGAAATGTGTAATACTGTGTTTAAGTGTCATTTTTCTGTTGTTTTGTTTTTCTTTTGTCTGGAGAAAAAAGGCTTGTAAGCGGCCTGAAATGCCACTTTAAAAGTACAAGGTTTAAAAATAGACCAAAAACAATCAGGAAAAACGTACAAACCCTGACTTCTGTCATCTGTAAGTTACTTGGAATCTACACAAAGACTTAGGAAAAGAAGAGTTATATTTGCTTGCTGGAAGCTGAGATGGAATTCAATTTATGCCTTCTATCACAGGTGCTGAAGATTATATTCCTCTGTTGATGTGTGTGAAGAGCTAGGTCAATTCCAGTCATGTGCAGAACAAAGTTGTTTTGAGGAAATTATCTTCTATTTAAAGGGAGGATATTTCTCTTCTCTTTATCAAATAGAGAAGTATAGTTCAATGCAATCAAAGCTTACTATGATTTGATTTGCCAATAAGCTTTTTGCTATATATAACTTGTAGTATATGCTCTTTATAAAGCAGTCATGGTAGCTTAGAGAATTTAAAATTCATCTTTTGCTCTTTTTCTTTTATACTCTATCTGGAAGTTTAAAAGGACTTTTGTAAACATCTGTAGTATTTCCTTTATTATGCTTGGTTCTGTTCTGAATAATGAATATGCTGTCCAGGGAAATATGCTGTCCAAACAGGAAAAAATATTGCAGGAATGTCTCTTTCATTGCTACATCTCCATGGCATGGAAATACTTGTACAGGTTCCTTTCCAGTTTGCCCACTCTTTGTTAGAGCAGAACAGGATGGCTGCTTTGACAATGAACTCCTTCACATCTCTGCAGAATGCTTAGCAACAGATGTTTTGGAATTCCGTGGTATTACACTGGCCTGCTCAGTCACAATATATCTGCAGAAAGACAGCAATCTACTACAGTGAACAGCTCTCACCACAATCTCACTGCTGCAGGACATCATGCACGTCTGAAATTGGTGAATCATGCAAACACCTTCAGAATTAACCTGCAAATGCGCTTTCCTTGGTAGTTGGTGTGACAAATGAGTGGATAATGCGTGGTAAAGGAAGGATGTCTTCACTGAGATAAGGCAGTGGAATTAAAATAATTTCGCCTGATAATGCAATGCAACAGGGGCACATTTTCTGGTATGGGAGGTTTAAGGACACCTTCTCTTATGGTAAGTGTATCTTGCTTCTTGTGCCATACAAAGGGAGTCTCATGTGAGCCGAGCAGTGGCTGATGCTGTTTCTCCAGAAGATGGTAGCATTGCTCTGTGCTACTTCAGAGCATCTGCATCCTCTGCTACTTCCAGGCCTTTATTCATGAATGCCTTATTCATGCTCAGGAGCCATCCGTCTTTAATATATTTTATATTTAAATGGCTAGAAGATTATTTGTAAATTCAGACTTGTTACCTTTTCTTTTTTTTAATGCTTTAGAAGTGTATTTTTTATTTTGTTCCTTTCTAAGTCAGTCTGCAGGGATTTTGCTCTTCAGTACTGAAACTATGAATGCGACATGCACACAAAATAGATCTAGAAAATGCAAAGCCACAGATCCACTGCAGAAACTGTCTTGGAAGATCTTCTGCCTGAATTTAGGCTCCAAAGAGGTATTACGCTGTTGTGCAAATGAAGAAGTGAAGTGAATTTATTTCAAGATGCACTGCACAGCAGAGCTTCAGCTGTGGGAGCTGTGTGCAGGAGACTCCAGGGCTGTGGACAGCCTGGCAAGGTTGGATTAAAGGGCCTTGGTGTGACATGGAAGAAAACTGCTATCCTGTCCTTGTGGTTGTGACACTGAGAAGGCTGAGCCTATTGCTCATCCCTAAAAGCCAAGGTGGTGAGGCTTCTTTCTGGTTTGATTGCTACTCTCCAATTCATCAGTGGCACTGGATTGTACCTGACTGTCAATTCTGACAGCAGCATGTTTTTAATAGTAGAAGGCTTTCCCAGTGGAACAAGCTGCAGCAGAGAAAATGTTGGTTTTCCCTCTGTTTCCTCAAACCTCACAAACCTGATAATAAGCCTGATGTTTTCATACATGAAATGATTAAAAGGAAAATTATTTGTTGTTTTTTGAGGAAATCCAAACTAAAGTATGCATGAAAATGGGTATTTCAAGAGAAGATAAAAAGAAATGTAGTTTAGAACAGGAAAATCAGCACTCCCTCAGTACTATCAACACTCACTATAGTATGAGGTAATCTCTATACCTAAGAATAAGAGAGAAGCAAGTTCAAAGCCAGTTACCTTGATTGATGAGGATTATCTAAGGAAGCAGAGCTCTAAGTGGCCTTTTGAAATGCTGAATTTAGAAATAGAACACTAAGGAAGGCTCTCAGCTGTCATTATGAGAGCAATTTATAAATGAAATAACTGTGTTTAAGGTTCTTGTTCACTATATACTTGGGGTAATAATAATGTGAGTGACCCTTGTCCTTTAAAGGGCTTTAAGGTTTCTCCAGGTGCAGGTGGGAAATTCTCTGTAGGATGGTGAGAAACGGCAAACTGTAGGAATGGGTCGGGAAGGAGATCACTTCTAGCTTGGAGCAAAACTCACATGCCTTGGGTTTGTATTCAGTGTGGCTGAGCTGTGTGAAAGCAGCTCTGGGCCTTTGCAATGATGATGGAAGACCCTGGATTTGTACAAATAGTAATGCTGGCATAATAGTGGGCTTTAGGGCTCTGGGTTTCTGGTAAGAAGCTGTAGAGTCTGGCTTCTGCTTCCCTGCAAAAACCCAGCCCTTCCAGCATTTTATCTTAGCACAGAAATTCCTGTATCTGCACAGAAAGAGGGCAGCAGCAGTGCAGCACTGAACTCAAAAGTGAGTAATGCCAGTTCAGTTGCAAGATAGGGCTAACAATGTATTAAACAAAAGTTTATTGGTAGCCTGATTTGCAGGGCTTTTTTTTTAATGTGTTGCTATTTAACACTATGGGTTTCTGTATGCATTGAAACTTAGCTTAGATTCTTAGTACATATGGGATTGCTTCTGCATGTACCCATTACCCCACAATAAATAAATTGAATATCTATCTATCTGTATCTGTCTATCTGTAAATGCTGTCTTCTGGGCTGACAATACAAGCTCAAAAATATGCCCAGTTTTTAACTTTTGAATACAGCAAGAGCAACAGCCATGAGGATACGTATGCCTGACACCTCTTTGAAATGTAAAAACACTTCTTTTGCCTGGGGTCTTTAGTCTCTTAAAGTATTAATTAATCTATTGGACTAAACTTGATAAATGCTCTATCGGTTGTTGAAATATATGCCAGATTTTCTCAGTTTTTCCTCTCTTCCCCCTGTTTTACTATTTCGTTGCAGCATGAGTTCAGTGGAAGCAGTCTTGTGTCTTCTGTCTACTGTGGCAGCCCACAAAAAAAAAGAAAAAAAAGAAAAAAAAAGAAAGACCAAAGTGGAGCTAGACTGGGCTGTATTATTTTACTACATCACATTTTTCTAAGGAAGTTTGAAATCCACTGCTTGCTGAATCAGTCTTGTCTTCCCAGCAGCCCTCTACTACTTTCCAGAATTTAGTGTTTAAACAAATTCTCTCTAAATCACCTTTCTGTGCAGAAACAGATGCAATAAATCTTAAACAGAGGAGGCAGGTGATGCAAAAACCTGTTTGGCAGCAGTAGTTGTTGCTTTTTTCTTACTAATGACTTTAAGACAAGCTTTTTGTTTGATGGTTCTGTTATCTGCCAAAGACAGAATGGAAAATCAGACCAAGGCAAATTCCTAATGCATGCAGATCTATAGGTACCAACTAAACTTTTAAATTTCCAAGGCAAGGTGTCTTCAAAGGAACTCGGAATTCTTCCTGTCCTTGCCTAGTGGATTCCCCAGTACCATTGAATCCTCCCCTGAATGCCTCCTCTGAGTAAAGAATTTTATTTCTGAAGCCTTGAAGCCAATTTCCCTCTAGATGGCAGGACCACTTTATGCTTCATAGTAGTCACTGAGTCACTGCTGGCCCCTGATCCCCAAGGTGGTTCTGCTAATTTAGTTGCTGGAAGAACTCTATCTATGGTGAATAACTGGGGAGAGGTGGGTGAGAAACAACTCCTGAGCAGTCTGTATGGAGCACTGCTGAGTGATGCATCTGACACTCACATGGATCTCTGAGCCACTCTTCAGTGGTGTTGCTTGCCCTGCATGAATATGCTATATATTGATATAATATATCAATATATTGAGCTTCTCCCTTATGTGTTCACAGGGCACAAAAGGCAAATTTTTTGTGAAATAGAAATGAGATCTCTACCGTAATCTTTGCATGTTGCTTCGTTTCAAGAAGTACAGGCTACAGCCAGGTGTTTTATCAGTCAGTGGTGCTTTTCTCACAAGTGAAAGCAGCAATGGTTGTGTATTGTTGGCATCTCAAATCATCTTCCCACTCTTTGCTTATTTGGTTGTACAGGAGCAATTCCACACAAGCAGAATCAAAACCGTTGCTCTGACATCACCACTTTCTTCTTTTACAGTAATAAAGGCTTTTTCTATCTTTTGTAGAAATAATTAACCTGCTGAGACAGCCTAGGGTTCTGTTGTGGAAGTGGGATTGAAGCATTTTGGCATTCAATACCAGTTAAAGGAATTTAACAAATAATTTTTGTTTATTTTTCCTTTCATGGAGGCTTATTCTCTGTGAATGGTGTCAAACAGTATCTTCTTTTTTGGGATGCTCTTAGAACAATAAAAAATGTAGGAAGATGCAGTAGATTGAGAGGCTTGGTTCAGGGTGATAACTACTGTAGCATCCCTGTATTTATAACTATAGGTGTCTTGGTTACCACTGGAGGAGGTTTTTCAAACATTATTTGCAATAGTGTTACTTCAGGTGGTACCTAAAATGATTGCCATTATAGTCAGTTTTGAAAAACAAGATGAAATTAAGAATTTAGCACAGAAATCTGTGAAAGCAGCACAGGAATGCCAAAGTGATTTTGTTAATATGCTCTTAAGAGGCATGAGAAGCTCTGAGATTATTCCAATGATATCTAGGAATTTGAAATCTCCTTTGATTATGCTCATGTATTTGTATGATATTTGGACCAAATTATGAACTCATTTGTAGCTGATAATTTACTATCCTTAACAGGAAGAAGTTAATGTTAATTCTCCTGACAGCTGGGACAGGAGTAATGTTCTGCTTGCTTTAATGTAGTATGAGTTTGAAAAGAGGGTAGTGTGGAAATAGATAACCTTTTCTTCAGAGATAAATACTTGAAAAAATTCAGTTTTCCCTTTCCTGACACTGAGAAGTCTATAAAGATTAGTAATTCTTAGGTCTACATAATTTATAGCTCAGCATATTGCTAAAAGCTTTCTTGAAGCTTAATTTATAGATATTTCCTGACAATACAAACTGAAAACTATGTTTCCAGTTTTAATCTAAACACCCTCCTGGTATCTTAAACAACAAAATCATGGCTTTATGAAGCTATTTCTTCCTGTCAACACAGAAAGAAATACCTGTTGATTCCACAATACAAAATTGGTAGAAACACTGTTTCTTGAAGGCTTTGTTGCAGTGACTTCCAAGAGTTGATCTAGTGAGATCAGTAGATCAGTGGATCTAGGTGATCAGTAAAAAAATATTATTGAATAACTGTGTTAATAATGTTTGATTTTGTAAATTGATTCATGCAAGCACGATGGTGATGAAGATAAGCCTGTGAAAGAAGAAAATGACAGAACTATTATATCCATTTTATACTTGAGGTTGTGTTAGGCAAAACCTTTCTGAAATTCCTACTCTTTAAACTTTAAATAAAATATCTCGGAAACACATAACTGTGAAATTTTTCTTATCAAATTTTTTGTAAGTATTTTAAATGCTTACAAATAATGTCTCAGAATTCCTCATTTAAGTGGTACTATATAATAAGGTAAATTTTACTGTCTTAAGATGCGTTTTATTAATTTGACGAAGCCAGTAAATATACTTTGTTAGACATCTGGAAATCTTGAATCAAACTCTAAAGCAATTTGTGTTCAGAAACAGATGTATTGCATACCTCAGTGCTGGTGGTGCAATATTCTTGAGTCTTTCACTCGCATAATATGGTCTAAAAATAGAACCAAAACTAGAAAAATGACAATGTCAATATTTTGATTTACCTATTAAGTGAAAATTCAGGGAGGTGAAAAAAAAGGCATACTGGAATCATTAAATTTTTGGTAAAACTTGCATGGAAATTTGCAGTTGTAAAAGAAACAAAATATGGTTTAGATTACAGCTGAGTCACTAAAGCTTTTTAAATTTTTTTAAAAAATTAAATAGTCTTTTAAGAATTGTCCTGGAGTGATTCTATTTCTTTCCAGACGTGAAAGAAAGCTTACATTATCTGTTAAAAAGAGCTGTATCAAGCCAAAGATTTTAATCAATACAGCTGAAGGAATGGACAAGGAGGGAAGAAACTTCCCTGAGTTTTAACTCTTCTGTTTGAACAGATGCTTAATGAAAGGACTCAGGAAGAAAAACAGAGGTAAAATAAGTTCCTTGCTTCTTTCAGGTACTGGCCATTCTTGTGCCAGGCAATGGTTAATTAATGAATTTTCATAAGAACATGTTGTCCGTAGGAAGGGTATTTTCAATTTTAACAGCATTGGCAGGATTTGTTTCCAGCTGATCTATTTAGCTATTTATTAGTATTATAATCAGCTATTTATTAGTATTTCTATTTAGAAATTACTTGTAGACAAAGTACCACATTGATGTGAACTACGAACATTCAAAGAGCCTTGTAAGTGCAAAGCAGTGACAAAAGGTCTGCAAGTCACAAGTTTATGTTATAAAATAAATTATAATTTTATTTCTTCAGATGACAACTGTGTAAATGAAAAGAGGTTCCAAATTGGATCTGAAAACTGCATACCCAGCCTTCTCTGCAGCTTGCAAAAGAGACTATCAGGAATGACAGAAAAATGTATTTTCCAAAGTTTTAAGGAGCCTGTTACTTATTCAAAGCACTTGAGACTATCCTTTCTTGCTTTGCTTATGACTAGCATCACCAGGCTGGAGGAGCTCTGTCCTGCTGACACTTCTGCTCAGGGTATTTATGTCTCTGTTAAATACCAGCTGAATGTCACTGCAGTTCACCAGCAAGAGCGGCAGAATCAGGGAAAACCTCTGTCTCCAAGCTGTAGCAGGAAGGGCAGACAGGTCCTCAGCAAACTGCAGGGCTCTGAAGCACAGCATGATTAACACCTTGTCACAAGTCATGCTGGGTGTGCCTTCAGCAGCAGCAGTTCAGGAGGTGCTGAGTTACTCACTGCTGATACACAAGGCTGCAGTGCAGTGACACTAATCAGACCTTGTGTTTTTGCTTTTTGCATACCTGTGTGTTGAGGTTTTTGTTCAGGCAGGAATTTCCTTCCCATCCTGTCCTTCACCCTGCCCCCCATTTGTCAGACTCTGTAAAGACTTCAAGCTGCTATGTGGATTCACTTTCTTACATGGAGTCAGAGGATTCATCACACACTGGGGGTGGCTGAAGTGTGTCCTGATATTTTTGCAAGATGAAGCGAGGGACAACACCCAGGTCCTGGCCTTGCTCTAGTGTTCAAAGTCTCTGCCAAAGTAGGACAGTAGCAGTAGGAGAGTTGGAATGGCCTAAAAACTTCACCTGTGCTGTTGGAGGAAGGTGGTGTGGAGGAGGGAGATGGGAAAGAGATTGCTGCAGTTGGCAGAAGGAAATGATCATTGAAACAAGATCCTTTTGATGGAGGTGTATGTTTTCCAGTTGATCAGAAGAAGATAAAAAATGTTGCATTCTGTAAGAGAAATTGAATTTATTTTGGAGTTGAAAGTATATTGGAAACCTCTAATGTTTTTTATACCTCCTAAGCTCATGGTTTTTAAACAAATTTGAGTAAAATAAACCCAATTATTTGGTAGAACATATTTAATTGATTTAAAAAATGAATGTCTGCTTTCAGTTTGGTATAAGCTAACACTCTAGAGGTGATGAGGAAACAAGATGAATGTTATCTACTGCTAGCTTAAATACCTTTGTTCTTGTTCCTACCCATCCTCTGAAAAAAGGCAGAAAAGAGTGATGCAAATTACCATTAGGTGCTCTGAGCAATTTTCTAAAGCCTCTGAAAATTAATTCTAAGGACTAAACTGTGCCTTAATGTACCATGACAAGTGATGCCTTGTCTAATAATCTTACTGAGACAAAATCTGATTCTTGCATTTCTACATTCTGCAGTGGCAAGTTGGTTTTGGCGTCAGCTGAAGGCATTCATGGTGATGATATATGGGAGTTATTTGTTAGACTCTTGCAGGCCTGCTTCTCTTTAAACCATGTTGGAAAACTTAGGAAAAGCAGAAATATTCAATTTTAATGTGCCTGTTAAAAAGATGAAGGCAAAATATTTTCAGGGAAGTAGTAATGGAAAATTCTGATCCATTCAAAAGGTTTATGGTATTCTGAAGTCCTGGAGAAAGTCTTTCCTTGAAGGCAAGATGAGAATTATATATTTTGAGAGGAATTAATTTCAAAGTTAATTTTTAAATTTGTCTCTACATCCTGATGCCTATGGCTGCATGCATTTTTTGTGTTATAGGGATGTTATAATTATGAATATCATATACATAATTCAATAAATTATTCAATATAATCCTGGATTTAAGAAGCTTCCAACTATTAGTGTAAGAGACTTTTAAGTACTTCAGAACCCAAGAAAACAAGTTGGGAGCACAGTAGCTTCTAGGTTGCTACAAATGGTCACCCTCTTCAGCATGCTGAGTAAAACTTTCCAAATGTTAGATGCATGCTAGAAAAAGTCAAATATGTAACCACAAATATACTATAAAGTTCTCTAATAAATAAACAAGCATGTGAGGCTCTAGATTAGAAGTTGCTGGGTTTTTCCTGCCAGTACTAATTGGATGCCAAATTCTGCCAGAGGTGTGTAATGAAAATCAAACTGAACTTACCTATTTGCATTTCAATTGCAGGAGAACTTGGAGCCAGCCTTGCCAGAAATTATCAGTGTGCATATGTGTAACACCATGGTGGAGAATGGTGTCAGTAGGATGAAGTATGGCATCAAAAGTGAGTCATTTGACTTCCTAATTGCCTGCTAAAAGTCTTGTTAAAAATGCATCATATCAGCCAGCTAACAGTGACTTTGAGCATGTGTGGAAGCTCTTAGGAAAAGCTTCAAAAATCTTCCAAGTTATTTGTACTCTGTGTACTAGTATTCCCTTTTTAATAGATTCCTCTTACTTTCACCTTTTAGTTTTTTCCTTAACAATATGTGGGTTTTATGGTTTTCAGCTTCTTTAGTAATTTTTTTTTTATATCTCAGTTCTCTACTCCCCTGTTTTGATTGTTTTTGCTCACCTGTTTTTAAAATGGTGTGTTTGTATATGCCTAGCACTGAGCTCTTTAGAGGAGCTTATTTCTTCAGAGATATCAGGTAATATTTTAAGCTTATTATCAATCTTATCCATTTAAACTTCTTGCTCTGAACAGTTCTAATGAAATGCCTTGAAGATATCTTTTTAGGAGGCTTTTGTTTTATGAATCCCTCAATTTTGGGTCTATATTTCATTTAAATAAAATAATGTATCTGCTATTCAACACTGTGTTATTGGCTTTTCTGAGTCACTGGCAGTTGAAAAAAGAGATTTTTTTTTAATGTTATTGTGAATCCCTTTCACAGTGTGAAATTTGATTTAAGCTGTAATCTTACACTGCAGATCTCCTAACAAATATTATTTCTAAGTGCCATGTGCATTTTTTTTTAATTTCACAAAGACAAGCCTTTGACAGAATGGATCAAAATGAAGTCTTGTCTTTAGTAAATTACATTCTGTGAACCTAATACAACTTTCTCTTAAACCAGTGTGCTATGAAATAAATGTTTAACTAAAACTTACAGGAAAAATCATGCATGATGAGACTTTATTGGAGTACTAGTTATATCAGGGCTGAATTTTAATATTCCTAGAATGCCATATCCTTTCACTGGAGTGTTAACACCTTTATCTCTGCTGTGTGTAATATTGCATTTAAACCGAAAAGCAAGTAGATTTTCATAGAGGAACTGCTGAAAGTGCTTTCACTGAAATTTTTGATTTACTGATAATGTTATATAGTATAGTACAAATGTAATGGAAAATATTTGGATGTGACAGTCTGTTTTGGCAGTGAGGCATTGCTTGTGGACATAGGTATTGGTATTGATACAAATTCAAATTTTGTCAAAAATTCACATTTTGTCAGAAGCTTGGAGCAGGATGAGAAACACATGTACATTTCATACTGACCTCTACATGATGGTCTTTGATTGAATTTGTTCAAGTGAAAATATGTACTTCACTGTATTGAATGTGTGATTAAATAATCACATAGGATCTAAAGAGAAACCTTTAGACTTTATAGTAAAAAACCCAGTTAATTCTTCTTTCAACAATTTCCTTATTAGTAGATACATCTCAAGGTGGCTAACAGGTCAAACTGAGAGTTACCCATAAATGCAATTCAAGGTGTGAAATGACCAATGATTCATGAATAGTAATGTGCTTTTCTTGAGGCAATTTTCTCATCCATTCTGTTACTGGGATTTGCTAATACACAAAGAATAAATCATAACAAAAAGTGAAATACTTAAGAGATTAAATTAAATTAAGCTGTATAAACGCTATGGAATAATTGTATTAATATTTAAATATCTGATCAAGCTATGACATTCTTGAGGACAAAAGTGAGCATTCTTATACTCTCAACCAATTTAATTTAAGATACAAGCCTTAATCAGTAGCTCAGATTTTTCCAGAAATCCTCTCTGGATCTTGACCAGTGATACCAGTTTCAGGAAGACCAGATGCAAAAAAGTGAATATAATTTGTGTGATGAATTGTAGAACCTCTGACTGGAAAGCACATAGCTAGTTTCAGCATAGAGTCCAAAAGAAAATCCCAATTTATTGAAGACAATCGTTCAGCAGGAATATCTGAGGTGTTAGGGTAGAACACTGAAACAACTGTGGTAGGAGGTTGGATGTGCTTTTTAGGTATTCTGCTGCTTCAGAGGTGATGAATATTAGGGGTAGATGTGTGATCAGAGCATACCAAGCAGGGGAATACACAGGTAGCCATAAAGATTCCATTGGATTGTCCTTTGCTTGTTACATACATCTGCTTCAGGCTAACTGCAGTGCCTGGGGGTGTTCCAGGAAATAAGGAGCCAAACATTGATTAGTAAAGATAGATATTATTATTGGGTAGGTCTGACAAGCTTAGCAAGTGGATTGGATGTTCTAAGACAACACCAGTGAAAAGATTCAGCTACTGAGACCTTCACCATTTCACTAACTCAGCTGGAAGTGTGTTGTAAGCAGAAGTCAATATTGCACAAGCTGTCAATGCAAATACAAATTACTACAAAAATTCACTTGCTTTGTCACTAGGATCTCATTACTGATAAATTACACTGGAAGGAGATAGTGCATTTAACAAGAAAAATCAGCTGTTGTTTGCACAGACCTACCAGAAAACTACCTGGTTTTAGTAGGATGTTCTTCAATTCTGGCTGTGAGTTGCAGTCTGAGTTGCAGTAGGAGATGCAGTATATCCATCAATAGAAATTATTGCACTGAACAGGGCTGCTCTGTTTGAGGAAAGGACCAGGGGGTGAAGGCACTTCTATTTCTTGGCAATGTGCCACCATTTAACATTTTATCAAATTTGCCTTGTTGAAAGGCTTTGCCACATTTTTAGAACTCATGGCAGTTTGATGAATACCTTATATCTTATTCTCTCATATGGATAGAAATTCCTGCTATGAGAAGCTTCTAGGGTCCAGGATAGTTTCTATGCCTTGTATACACCTATAACCTCAGTTAGTAATTCTCCTGGTATGACTACACAGGCAACTTCCAGAATGAAGTTGTCCACAAGTCTATTGCTTTTCTCCAGTCCTCCTCATTAAAGCTTTAACAGATTAGAAAGAGAAGTCATTAGACCTGGGCATTCAAAATGAGACTGAAACTTCAGAATGCTGTGAAACTTCACTTTGCCTAGTCTAATATATTCTGATATTATAATGTTAATAAGGACTTTCTTCATATAGCAGGAAGTTACTTGGGTCCATCTCACATCTTTTATTTACTGATGCTCTTTTGCTCTATTTAGTTACTTTATACTTAGCTGTTAGTCACATGCATTGATATCAAGGTACCTGTAAAATATAGCTGCAATATAACTTCCAAATTGTTATTATAGGAACATTCAGTAATTCTTAAAAGTAGTATGAGCATGTAACATCAGTGATTTTCATTTTCTTTTGAAATATAAGATGTTCTGGATCATGTCTCTTCTTTACAAAGTACTTTTTAAAATTCTTTAAAAAGGAAAACACATTTAATAAATAAATTATGCAATACATTTGAAAGCAGGGAACAAATGGAAAAGCACATTTGGTAATACATTTTTGTAAGCAAAATATGTATTCTAAAGAAGTAATTTGGTGTTACAATTCTTTGGTCATCTGATTTGAAACATGAAAGCATTAAGTGGTATCTGCTGACTAGATAAGTTTATCTTGTTCTCAAATAATTACACTTAACTTTTTAAAGCATTTAAAGGCATTATTTTCTTGCTTTTTATAGACAGAAATCTTTATCTATATAAGTGAGATAAGATCTAGCATGCAATTATTCACATAATCTTCCTTGTTCAAGTATTACCAATGTATAAAACCTTATGTCCTAAACTTTGTCTGGTTATAGTTTGAACTAGCTTAATTTTTTTTTAATAAAAGAAAATATTTCAATTTTATGTTTTTTCTTGTGTTATCACTTAGGCTGATTTTTTTTATTTATATTGTTCCTATGTTTATTTGCATTTTGTAAATATTCAGAGAATAGCTGTTGAAAAATAACAATCCCCCTCTCCCATGAAATCCTAAAATTTAACAAAGGGAACATTTTCTTTGATATATTATGCAGTTTGCTTTGGGTTGTCACATCAAAGAGAACACAAAATTAATTTAGGTTAGTTTAATTCTCTTCCAATTGTCCAGAGAGTAGGAAAATCAACACTATCTGTATAAGAGAATACAGGGATCAGGCACAGAATATATAGTGTTTTCTCCCCAGTATCCTTCCAGTCTCCAGCTACTCACTGCTCAGGGTGGTTTTGACAGATCTCTGTGTTCAATAACCTCAGCTGCATTTTTATTGTTTTTCCATAAACATGACTACATAATGTTTGAGAGAGACTGACCTTTTGGCATGGGCAAGAAAAATTTCTCCTTAGTTTTGTTATTGATCACATGAACATTTTTGGTGTTTCCTGCTGCTTTGATTCAGTGCCTTACTTTGATTGGAAAGGAGAATAACTTACTCATGCTTGGTGAATCTCTGTGTTGCTTGTGGTTTTATAGACATTATTATATGCAATTATTTCTACCTCTGTTTCAATCTCAGCAAAGTGCTCTATGATTAACAAAGTGATAACAGTCCTTTTTTTTTTTCCCCAGTCTAACAGGCAAACAGTGATAGACAAAGATTCGTTTGCAGATGTGTGTGGGGGTATGGAAATCTCTTTAGGCTGCTGATGTGTGCAAACTGTGTGAAAAAAAAAATACATAACCTACTTCATGACTGTTTTTGTGGGAGTGTAATAGAGAATTCATGAATATTCAACTGCTTCCAGTTGTAATTTTGTGTATTTTTAGACGAACATTTTTAGTTTTCTATAATTAAGTAAGGAAGCAAACATGTTTATGTGATGGTAATTCTGGGAATAAAATTGTAAGGATTTTAAGTCAAGGATATTTGAGGGGCTTAAAGTCCAATATATATATATTTTAAAGAAAGTTTCATTTAAATGGTTGTCACCATCTTTTCAGCATGATCCAGTAATTCTGTTTAGGACTAATAACGTTAATGACCTAAAATATGCTTAGCAGCAGCAATTCAGCTCTTGACTTACTTCTCCTCCTTCTATTTCTTCTTGCCCCATGAGCAATCTCTGATAGTCGAGCAGTATTACACTTGACCTGAACTTGTGCTCATTTTGTGCATACCTCCATGCACAGCAAAGCAAACTTGACAGCTTAATTCTATGTTAGGGGAATGTTGGCAGGGATAATCCCATTCACTCTGCAGGATAAGGATGCCCTGCTAGTGGCTTTGGCCTATAAAACCATTAGCTTTAAACTGTGTGCTCGCATTGTGTTCTTCTGAGCGTGTAAACCAGCTTTATTTTAGCGGTCTTTTGGTGAGAGCTGGTAATTTTATGATGGATTTTCCTAGCCCTTGCCCAATTTCTTTTAACTCATCGCTGCAAAATATATCAAAAGCAACAAAAACTTCACTTCATATGGATTAGCTGATAGAAGGCAAATGATATTATGTTTTAAACCTGTAATTGTTTTGAATTAGATTGTATTTAATGACAACAAACACCATCTTGTTGTGCAGATCTAAAGATAATGTTTCACAGGTATCCATGAGTGAAGGCAGAGAGAAATAAGTAGATAAAATATACATTGAGATATCTCTTGTGGCTTTTTCTTGATTACCCTGCTGTAGGCCAGTATCACTCCTGTATGCATACAAAATTTGCTGCTATGGGATAATTTTTGGTTTTTCTTTTGTTTTTCATTATCCTTTCCTGAGACTTCTGCTCGGAGAAGAATCTTATACATAGCTTTTTACACAGCATCTTTATACATAGCTTTTTTTGTGTGCTGACCTTAGTTAGGTATTAGGGAAAATTCTCCTCTGAAATTTCCTTTTTGGCTGGTCAGGCATTGAAACAGGCTGCCCAGGGAGGTGGTAGAGTCACCATTCCTGGAAGTGTTGAAAAACATCCACATGTAGCACTTTGGGATATGGTTTAGTGGTAAACATGGCATTGCTGGGTTGATGGTTGGACTTGATGATCTTAGAGATCTTCTCCAATCTTAACAATTCTTGGATTAATCCAAAGAAAAGCAGTCTTAAGAATCAACCCAAGTCTGTCATTTATAGGTAGATGTACAGAAAATATGTCAGTACTGTATGTTCAAATAGATTTATTCTCTTTTCTCTTCAATATTTATAGGTATTTATCTAGAAGGGTGGGTGTTCATACACTGTCTCCTTTATATATTCAAAAGCTGAAATACATTGCTTCAAAAATACCAACAATGCACCTGAAAATTTACAGTAGTATGTGCCTTGTTAATACCTTGTATTCCATGGGGCTGCTTTTAATCATATCTAGAGGTGGTTGTTCTTGTTTTGCAGGTGTGGAAATAACAAGAAAGGTTGACAGACCATTCAGTTTCTGATTAGAAAAGGAAGATAGTAGCCCAGCTGGAGTCTTTCGTGCCCACTGTAGGCCTACAGCAGGGTAATTAAGAAAAAAGGCAGGAGAGATAACTTAACGTATATTTTGTCTACTTATTTCTTTCTGCCTTCACGTGTGAATACCTGCAAAACATTATCTTTAGATCTGCACACACCAACATGGTATTTTTTTGTCATTAAATACAATCTAATCCAAAACATTTACACGTTTAAAATATAATACCATATGTTTTCATCAGATAATCCCTATGAAGTGGAGTTTTTGTTGCTTTTGATGCATTCTGCAGTTACACATTAAAAGAAAGTGGGCAAGGGCTAGGAATATCCACCATAAAATTCCCTGCCCTGTGTGTTTTATCATCCTTGGTGACTGATCTGTCCTGTCCCGCTCTGATCCTTGCACAGAAAACCACCACAGTTCCTGGGTTTTTCCTGATGGAGCTGCAAATTATCATATTGAACCCAATCCAGTTCAATCCCACCAATCAATCTGAATTCCATTTAGGTAGAAAGTGCAAATTAAATCTTTGGCTTCTATCCTGCAACCTTCAGTGCTCCGAATCTCACGAGCTGAACAGGAGATTAAACCCTGTGAATTTTATGCACACACTTAGCATTAACAGTCAAAACTCACATGTCTGCTGCATTCCCAAGTGCTTTCTGCCTGTGAAGACTGAAGAATTTTTATCCAGACCTATAACCAAGAGTTTGTCATGTTCATTGCAGCTGCAGGTCAGTTGTGGTTTCATGGTTTCGCAAGGTGAAAGGCTCTCTGGCAAGGACCAGAATTTTGAAGAATGGGTAATAAACACAAGAATCACTAAGAAATAATCAGTATTTCCTTAACAGTCGGTAGAAAACCACTGAACTATGATTAGAATTAAGTTTTCCCTTGGAATTAACAATTTCTCAAAATCTAGAAAACTTTGGGAAGTGGATTGTATAATAAGAATATTTTTGGATATTCAATACCTGATAATACTTTAAAAAATTTTTTTAATTCACTTGCAAATCAACTACCATTTTGGAAATTAAATTCCCTGCACTACTAGTCCAGAAGTATATGAGAGAAGAAAGAGTTTTTTCACTAATAATGCAGTAAAATTTAGATTAAAAAAACAGAACTGGGAGATGAGGAGGGGAACAGGTATGGCTTCAGTACATGAAATTAAAAACTTAAATGAAAAAACTGCCTTTCTAAAAGAAAGAGGGTTATGCTTTTTAAGGTCCCTGGTAAGGATTTAGTGATATATTGCAGATTTATACTTGATGAGTTTCCTTTTCATGTGTGTAGTATCTTTTATTATATTAGTTTTGGGATACTTTCTTGTTTTGTGTTTTTCACTTTTTTTGGTTAAACTTATGAAAGTTTATAATTCAGTGTCATTAATAGAGACTTCTTTCTTGCTTGAGATAACGCAATATTTCTAACCTCATGGATTTATATGGAATTATCACTGTTTTGGACAGTTTTCTCAAAGGGCTAATGACAAAATTGTTGTTCTCTCTTTTTACAGGAAGCAATAGTATCTGCCTCTTTGTGATTCATGTACTGGCAGTGTTAAGCTTTAGTAGTGCAGATAACTTGGCTTTGCCATCTGACCTGTTTCAGAATAAAGATTAGCAGACAAATCTTTGTTATTTATCTTGACTTACAGCGCATGGTAATGCCCATGATAGTAGATGACAAACTAGAAGCACAATGCACAGACTTTCAGTGAAGACCTCATTTTTATCCAAATATCTCAAAATGTTAACTTGTACCCATCAGTGCAAGTTTGTTTTTGTAATGCCACATAAAATTAATGACTTTCTGCAAGCACTGCCAAGTAATGCTATAAGAATAACAAATGGAAACACTTAGAGTTGCCTATCAGAATAACATCACTGCCATTATACTACCTACAAGTAAATAGCTGGAATAATACTGATCTAGTGGGGTTCTATACCTTCTATTTTGTGTTTTATAAAAACCCGTGTGAAAAGAAATGGAGGAACAATGAAAATGCTTAAAATACAGAAGCAATTTTTTAAAATCTGAAAATAAGAAAGGTTTTGTGAAAAGCAAGTTAGAAATAGCTGAGAGGAAATATAATCTTTCATGCTAAAGATCTAGCCATTCTTTGGGCCTTGTGAACATAAAGAATACTCTAAGGAGCCACTTCCCTGTGTTCAAGATCTACACTTGAATGAGGTAGTATAAGGAAAAGAATAGTAGCAAAGACGATGAATTTTTTCCTCCTTTTGTATGAATTCACACAGCTGCTGCATGCAAGAAATTATTTTCCCTTGAACAACTTGCTGAAGCGTCTCAGAATTCCTTAAAATATGTCTCCAGTCCTCCCTGCTTCAAAGACAGACACAAACGTCAATTAAGTGCTAACTGAGTGTGAATCAATAGTGTGATGAGTGGTTTGCTGATAGGTACTCAGTGCAATATGCTATCCCTAACAGAGTCAGTAGAAGACCCATCTAATCTATTTAAGTATGTCTGAAGTCAGTGCAGAGCCCATAATGTCTGTTTTCTTAATTATTTGTTTGACAGAATGGCAGTGCCTAAGAAGTCACTAGAAATAAAGAACAAATTTTGAATGAATGTCAACCTATACTTGAGGCAGCTGTAGCAGAAAGAGGCAGGAAAAGGGTAGATTTTCAGAACCCAGGGTTAATAACACAAATATCTGAAAACCTTGCAAGCCAGAGAAAGGTGTTGAACATGAATATGGCTCCAAATGTTGCACAAACTTGCAGCCTAGCACAAAGATGCAGGAATATTGCTCATGCTGGATAATTTGGATATACTCACTTAATTCCCTTTTATTCTCTTTCTGTAAAAACAAAATTTTGTGATCAGGAATAACCACAATAGCTTCTGACAGGCTGACCTCAGTGTACTGACTTGAGAGGTATAATCCTTTTGCTGATGAGGTTGAGCACTCAGCAGACCAGTTTTGTAAGCCCATCTCCAAAAAATCCATTGCAGTTCCATGGATTTTAGAGTAATTGTGTCCAATTTGTTTTATATAGGAGGAAGATCTTCAAAAGACCCTGAGTGGTATAAAGATAGCTATTGAAGTATTTTCAATAAATTTACATTTTCTTTAGACAACTGATTTTCCTTGTCCAGTATTACAAACCCCGAATTGAAATGACTCATACAGCTGTGATGATCTCCTGTAGATGTAAAACTTGCACGTATTTTTTCTTGTTTTGAAAACAAAATAATCTGTGTCCACAGCTGTGCTATTTCAGGTTGTAATCCTTGAGGATGAATTAGGCTTCTGTTTTTATGCTGGTTTGCTTTCTCTTTGGCTGGGTTCTCTCAGTATACCCAGCGTCAGGTCTGGGGTTCACTGGGGCTTTGTGAGCTAATTCAGCACACACTAACCAGGGAATGCATGCAGGGAAAGG
The DNA here is from genome assembly GCF_008360975.1 of Lichenostomus cassidix. Taxonomy (NCBI): domain Eukaryota; kingdom Metazoa; phylum Chordata; class Aves; order Passeriformes; family Meliphagidae; genus Lichenostomus; species Lichenostomus cassidix. The sequence continues at coordinate 4,338,879 of NC_139484.1, forward strand.
CAAAAATGAGGTGTACTGCTCTCAGAAGTGACCTTAGTCATTTGAGCAGGGATTGCTACACTGCTCTCAAGGGAGAAAGAAAAGCTGTGGAAATGAAGAGAGCTGGGAGTGAGGTGCCCTGTGGCAGTGATCTGTTGATTATCTCAATGATCCTGCTGGACTCTGTTCCAGAGATGCTATTTTTTTTTGGCAGAGACTGCTGAACATCAATCTGACAGTAGCCCATGGCAGCTCTCCTCTTATCAGTATGGGTTACTCACCTTGCCCTACAGAGAGCTAGTGCAGGGAGAGAGAAAATTAGAGATGTAAGTGCCTGAAGTTGCATTGACTTTCAATGTTGTTGTGCATCTGCAGTGACTTGACAACTGAATTATGCAGCAGCAACCAACGACTTGAACAATTTTGTGGGAGGGCAGAGTGGTGCCTGTGCTGTTCAGGAGAATGCAAGAGAAGCCTTAGCAGCTAAAACAGAAAGAGACTTTATTACTCCCATATGTAAGTCATATAACTGGACAGAGGGGTGTTTTTCTAGTGTGTTTTAGCTTTAGTTTTAACTATGGGCCATATGGGCAAAAATGGTAACACACATGCTTGTAGCATGGGTAATGCTAATTGCACGTGCTTAGCACTTCCTTCCTTCCTTCCTTCCTTCCTTCCTTCCTTCCTTCCTTCCTTCCTTCCTTCCTTCCTTCCTTCCTTCCTTCCTTCCTTCCTTCCTTCCTTCCTTCCTTCCTTCCTTCCTTCCTTCCTTCCTTCCTTCCTTCCTTCCTTCCCTCCTTCCCCAGGCATTTGAGGCAGTACATATACAACATGAAGGTGAATTTGTTAACCAGAAGCCATGTGGTCTGACAAAGGTGTTCTTCCCTGTAGCAGTACTTTATTTGTGACAAAATCTAGTCTTCAGATGCTGACTAGATACTTGCTACTTTAGCACACTTGGTTAAAAACAACAGGAAATCCCCCTAAAAAGTGAAACTTCAAAATGAATATGTTTTGACTTTTACTGTCAGGCTCCTGCAAAGGGCTAGTGAGACCTTTGGTGTGTTACCACTCACTCCTCCATGAAGGACTCTGACTTTTCTTATCACAGAACTTGAAAATGCCAAAATCTGCTACTGGCAACTAGGAACCAGCAGCTGTTTGTGACAATCTATTACATAGGTTGCATTTTAAAGCTTCCTATAAGAGTTACAAAGTAGGATGATTGCAACACGATTTTTTCTGTCAGAACTGTTTACAGTAAGGGAGTGGGCCAGCAGTCAGATTTGCTTGCTATTCCGAACCCACTGGAAATAGCCTAAGTGGTACAGACACCACTTATTGTAACTTGGATAGTGGGAAAATTGTAGGCAGAATCTTCACAGCAGCAGATCTAAAAGCACAGTTACTGATGTAGTCTAGCCACACTCTCTCACTCTAGTAGCTCCTAATTCCAGGATAGATGGCTGGCATGAAGAAAAACAGTACATGAATATGCCACGAGGTTGTTCATGGTTGAAAGAAATAGTGATTTTTATTCTGTCACTTTTTTCCCCCCAAACACTGAGGGGGGAATACACATTGGGCTGCAGTACTCCCTGTAGCATTGAAACGAAACACTGCCAGGGAAAGTATGAGATTGCATAATTCAGCAAAGTTTTAGCCAGGCTTAATAGCCAAACTCTCTCCAGTTCTGTGTCCCAGTTTGTCATTAAGCCAGTGCTGGTCAGGACAGGTCACAGCACTGCACCCTCTTGATCTTAACTGGGACATCTTAGCTGCCTTTGCCAGGTCTCTCTGTAGTGGTGGGGAGCCTTAAGCTACCCTAAGGTGTGACTAAAACTGCTTTAGTTTTAACACTTCGGTGTTGGGCTTTTTTGATTTTGTATTTCTGTTGCATACCTTTGTGTTAATAAAGCTCCAAAACAACCAAACAATCCAATGAAGCTCTGTGTGCACTCTCCATAAAATCCTAACCCATACACGGTATAAAAAGTGATTTTATTACATGGAGGTGGTAAATTTTCCTTACAAAAATATACAGCTTCTTAATTACTGCTCTGGGAACTTGAATAAGTGCAAATGAATTTCCCAGTAAACACAGGTGTATCAAAGGCATAGTGTGTGATATGTTGGAGAAATTTTAAAGTATAACCATCATTAAAAGAATATTCATGTTAGTTTTCACTGCTCCTTCACGTGTGCTGATTCTATTGCTTGTGAAACACCACTTTTTTTTGTAGCACATCAATAATATTTAATGGCAATGTTTTTTAAGAGTATTTTCTCCACCACTGGATTATTTCTGGTGACTTGGTTCTTACAGCATGTTCCTACATACAGTTGTACACAGCCTGGGGCAGGTGTGCATGAGCAGGACAGGAAAATTTTTAGCTATCTTCGCTGCCCAGCAACAGCAAAGCTGTCTCAGGAGTATTACACAGTTCTGAAGTGTTATTTTAAAAGAAATTTTAAATATTGGTTATAGAACAAATCTGAATTAAGATCTGAACGTGAAGGAAGACAGTGATACAGCCAGCTTGGAAAGGAAGTCACTTCAGAACATTCCAGAAGAGCTGTGAAACAGTTCTGAACTAAGCTCTTTGACAGCTCCAGTGAGTGCTTGTGCAGGGTGTCAAGCAAGATTATACATTTTCCTCCAGTAGACTGAAATCTGCAGATTTATGTATTAATGCCTGTAATCAGAGAGAATCGAGCAACCAGAAAAAGAGAGGACTGAGATGGCTTAAGAGCAAGGTGAAGATAAATAGGGTAAAGGAGTCAAAATCTGCTCTTCCTGCTTTGTTCAAGACCCGTGCAAAGTGATTTCAAAGGGAACATCTCATCATTATAAAAGACCATGTTTTTAATCACCCACTTTTTTTTCTTTTGCTGTTGGTTATTTTGTTGTTGTTGTTTTTTTTGGGTTTTTTTTTAAAGTTCCCTACAGCTGAATTTCTAAAAGGGTAAGGAGGGCAGACTGGAAGGGAAGAAGAGAATCATATTTCAGGGGGTTTTTTTGACACCTACAAGAACTGCTTTTTAATGATTAACACTAGTTATCAGATCTTTCCCTTTCTGAAACAGTATCATAAAGATGTCCTGCTGTTCCCAGCAGTGCCCCACTAATTCAGCTCACTAGCAAAATTAGCAGCAGGAAACAAATGTTTGAAATTTTCATCATTTATGAATACCATTGTTCGTGTGGTAATGGATATGCTGTAATTGTTCCTGTATTAAGAAGGCTGCAAGTTATTTTCTCTCCATCAGTCTTGAAAAGAAAAAAAAAAAAAAACAAATCAATAGAAATAAATACACATACAATTAGATAGTGGATTAAACAGCCAACTGAGTGACTAAAAATTGCTTTCACTTTTGAACTCTTCTTAATTTTTTTTTCCCCTCTCTGAGGAAAAATATTGTACTGCCATTTCTTCACAAACACTCAATAATGCTAAAGTGCTTTGAAGTTGCCACTGGAGAAAATAGTACAACAGATGGAGCATGAATAAACTCACAATGCTGCCTCTTTAATCTGAACAAAGGCAATTTTTCTTGGCAAAAATAGTTAATATTTAATTCCATTTACTTATAGAAGTTTGATCCCAGATGAGAGCACAAAAACTGATGCAGAGCTGTATATATAACAACCCAGTGCATCTATATTCTGGCTCTTTAATGGAGAGATTAAAAAACTTCATCTAGTGTGTGTTATAATAGCTGTGATAGGTCTTGTTCAATACTGATCTGGAGGCCACTGGACCCAAAGGAATCTGTGAGTGAGAACCTCAGTAAGATGCTATTACTCTTTTTGCTTTGCTCTGTGGAAACCAAACCTTGGCCCCCTCATTTAGTATGACTTCTCTCATGTGTAACTCTTAGCAGTGGTTATAGGTGATGTTACCATTCTGGTATGAAGAGTAGGGTTTGAACCTCAGGTGTATTTCCACTATAAATAAAACATCTGTGTACTTTTATTACTGCTTCCTGAGGTTCTTGTTCTGTTGGTATACAGCTGAAGATAAGATTTTAACTCCTTTAGACATATTGTTCATCACAGCACATTTTCTAACAGTCCTTATCTGAAAGATTAAAAAAATCTGGTTTTGATGTTTCTGTCAATCATCTTGCAGTTAAAATACTTCAGGACACCCATGTCCTCGCCTTCCTCCTTCAGTTTTTAAAAAGATAGATAAGGTAGTTATTTTAGTGGAAAAATATTACAAAACAAGATTTTGTACATTTTCTATAGTCATTTTTGTGTTTATACATTTTCTAGACAGTACAGAATTTCATACTGAAGTGACAGCTGTATTCTTTTGCTCTCATGCAACAACTGGTCTGTGCTAACACTGAAAAGTCACTTATCTCGCTCATAAAACTCTGTGCTGTGGTAGTTTCAGTGTAGATTTTGCTCCCAGTCCTGGCTGAGGGCTTTGCAATCTGATCACTTGTACTCCTAAGATGTGAGGGGAGAGAGACATGGTGAGTCAAGCCTTACAAGTTCAGGCAGTATTACTGCTTCTAAAACTTGGATAATGGTTCAGCATTTGAAGGGTATGCTCAGTCTGAGTTCTTTATACGTGTTAGACGCAAGATGCTGAAAAATAATCCCTCAGAAGAGGTAAATCATATAATCTAAATGAATATGGGTAAGAAGTCGTGAAGTTTCATAAAAGAAATATATCAGGACAGCACAAATAAATGTAATTTCTACCTATGCAGGGTTTGTTAGACATTTCTGTATCTAATCACAGGAACAAATGAAAAAGATTTTAAGCCTGTAATAAGTTTCTTTTTTGCTGTTTTTTGTTGTTAGAGACAACACCACCAAATCAAGTTCTTCACAATTGTCACTGTTGCATAGAAACAAAGGAAAAGAAAATATTTTACAAAAGAAGATATTTGAGAGAGCCAGTAGCATGTGGTTGGTGTGTTTTTGGGTATTTTGTTCCTGAGCAAAATGTAGGGAAAGTGTGCTTGAAATGGCTTTTTTTGTGAGTGATGCAGTTCAGAGTAACTCTGAGTGAAGGACACAATCAGAATCATGCTGTGCTTATTTGCTAGCTGCTACAAACCTGATATCCAGGTGTTTTATGAGCAGTCGGAGACCAGCATAGGCACAGTACCAGGCCTATGGCATGAGAAACCTCACGTGCAAACTTATATGCTGCTGCTTTCTGCCTTAACATAAACCTGGAGGAGCAGCTACAGTAGCAATTCCAGCTTTGGATATGGATTGTATTAGGCTTTTTGTAGTTGCTGAATGATTTTTTTTTTATAAATTAAACCATCTGTGAGCAAGAATACAATTTAGGAAACCAACGATCTTACCAAGTCCAAATTTTTGGAGCTGGGGATGCATCAGAATCCTCACCCAATCCCATGGGAAGTAACCACAGGGCTGCATCCAGACACCTGGGGAGAAACTTTCCCTCACGCTCCAATGTCCATGTAGAAAAGCTTCTACTTTTGCTGAGATTTCGTGGTGTTTTTATAGGAAAAAGAGTGTGGATTTGCGGTCACTTAAAAATTTTTCGCATTCTCTCAGTGTCTCACCTTGACTTCCAGGTGCCAGTACTAGATAGCCCTTGATTAGGCTATCGACCTAATCTGAGCCATCCATCTCCAGCCGCCGATCAGGGAGAGAGAGGAGGGGGAGGGGGGGTGCCCTGCCACAGATTCCTCCTACTCCGGTGTGAGGCTCTTCCAGGGGCTGCAGGTGGATCTCTGCATCCCCATAGATCTCCATGAGCTGCAGAAACACAGCTGCCTCACCATGGGCTGCAGGGGAATCTCAGCTCTGCTGCCTGCAGCACCTCCTGCCCCTCCTTCTGCACTCACCTAGGTGTCTGCAGAGTTGTTCTTCTCACATATTGTCACCCTGCTCTTCTCTGGCCTCAATTGCATCTGCAAAATGTAATTTTTTTCTTCAGCTTGGATCTCTTATCACAGAGCTGCTACCACTATTTCCAACTGGCCCAGCCTTGGCCAGTGGCATGTCCATCTTTGGAGCCATCAGGCATTGGCTGTGCTGGACATGGAAGAAGCTTTCAGCAGCTTCTCACAGAAGCCACCCCTGTAGTGCCCCAACTACCAAAACTTGGCCATGTAAACCCAATGCAACTGTTCTATTGTGTTTTACCAGTTTAACAGAAATTCGGTGCACATTTTTTGCACACACCCTCTTGCTAAGCCTTCAGAATTCAATTAAGTACTACGTACTCCTGCTGTGCTAAGATAAGAATATCAGAAATTTTAAGAACATGAAAATGTTATATAGACAGCAGGCCTCTTTTTGTTATTGGAGGTGCTGATCCCAAGCCATTTTTCGGCTTTCTTACTATTCTTTCAATCACTCCCTCCAGAAATACATCTAGATTATTCTTGAACTAATTTATACAGTTGGCAGCCACTGCCATCCTCTATAATATGTCTCTTCAATAAATAGCTTTGTTTTAACCAAATATGTGACTTTGAACTTTTCTAAAGCCATTGTTTCCAGATTAATGTCAGATTTTCTTTAAGGTTTAATCAGCAATCTAACTTAATTTTGCTTTTGTCATTGTCTCTTACATATCTGAAATATATTGGTTATTTCAAAATTTGTCTCTTCAAAGAGAATGTGCTTTATCCTGGTGCTAAAACTTAGAATATAAAAGGATCTTGTCAGATATTTGAAATATGAACATAGACTTCGCTATTTTCCCCCTGAAGGGAAACTAAACATGAATCTACATTGAAACAGCAGGGTGAAAATAATTTAAATAAGCAAGTTGAGCAAGTTTGCATGCCTGGACTTGTTGACATTCCCTTTTCTGTTGTTTTTGTGAGTTGTTTATTTTGCTTTGCTTTGTTTTAGTAGTGTTAGCAAGTGCTTACAAGTGACCTCCATGTTAAATGTAAAATCAAGCTAGTGTTTTCAAGGAATATATGTTCTGCATTGGACTCTTTTCCTGGTTTTGTTTATTTGGATTTTTTTTTTTATCCCCAGAGAGACCATTTTTCACCTTTAATTTTCCTCATCACAGCTTATATCAAAACGAGAACATTCCATGGATGAGAAGCTCCTACAGAAAGTCGGAGTATGACTTTAACAATGTCTTAATTTGACTCTTCCAAAGGTATTTATGATGTCCTCATCATAACTACAAAGCATGGTGAATGTTGAGAATAATGATTTTTTTTATAAAGGTAGTCTTTATGATGATCATTATTGTGGTGAAGTAGACTTCATCTCACTCTAGGTTCTAGGTGAATTGTCTTTCAAGAAAGGAAAAAGAAGACCTAATAATTCAAGTCACTAGCATTATCTAGCACTTTCTAAACATTTGGGGAAAATAGAAGTCAGAAATTTAGATATTTAGGACACTAAACATTTTTTTTATGGAACTTTTAATGTTCTATGTGCCAAAAATATATATAAAACTTCAGAGTCCAAGGTATTTCAAATTACTTGGGGATTTCATTTAAGCCCTACAGTGCCTCTTTAAAGCTCACATGTGCTTTTGTTGTAAAACACTATAAAAATATATTGATATTAAAAAAAGTACTAAGAAGTTTGAGTTGTACACTTAGTCCTTAGTGTCATACAAAATGAGGGTTATAATTTACTGTTTGTGGAATGGAAAAACCTGGATAGTTTGTATTCATGGTGCCACCTGCCCTATACATGGATTTTAATTGCATATGTTCAAGTTGCTCTCAAAAGCAGAAAGTAAGAGTTGTATTTTAATTTTTCTTTCTCTTAAAAAATGTTCATCTTAAAATATTAATTTTTAATGAGAAAAGTTTTCTAAAGTTTTCTTTGGAAGACAGTGCCTGCCAAGCTTGTAAATTAACTCAACAGTAATTTATGTGTTTTTGGAGGGAATGATTTTTATATTTTACAAAATAATCTACAAATGAAACATCTAGGTATTTTGTATTTCATTTAGTTTCTGAATGTTGGAAGGTGATGTTGGATCAAAGTAAATGACAAAATATCCTCATGAATGTGGATGGATTTGGAAATAATGTACAAGCCAAGCACTCTTTATAGAGCAAGGATGGAAAGGAAAAGTTCCCATTAGACAGTTTCTCATAGTATTGATTCCAAAGTGTTTGTGCCTTTTCTATTTCACATTGTGGCTTTAAATTATGATCTTATGACTATATGCAGTTTACATCAATAAAATAGATTTGCTTCTGTCTTCGATAGTAAATGTTCATTTGGGAAATCTTCCTTTCCCCCTGCATTGGATTTTACCAAGCCTTCTGTGAACTGAGTATATAAGCACTCTGAAGTGTTTAAATTGTCAAAAGGCCTTGAAATGGCAAAAAAAAAAAAAAAAAATCAGGGAGCCACAGCTGGGCAAATTCTGGAAATCATACCAGCAAATAAAACCAACCTACACTAAAAACAATTAGTTTTACTCAGGTAAATTTGAATTATTACTTGGAGGTTATAGGTTGCACTACAATTTTCAAAAATATTAATACTAACATGAAATCTTTATGTTTAAGTTTTATATTATAATTCATTTTTTGGAGAGATTTTTAGATTACTTTATAGCACGATAAATATTTTCCATTTCTGTGCTGCAACTACACTCATGAGTATAAATTTGGAGAAAATAAACTGGTCTTTTGCTATTATCTATTGTTGAAATATCCTTAAATAATAGAGGCTTTTTTTAGACCAGCATTTTCCATGGATTTTGAAACAGAAATTACAAGGGGGAAAACAGAATATTGTGTCAAGGAGTTCATAATAATAATGTTCTTGATGTTGAGAATACTTACAGGAGAAAGGTTTTGAAGTGAGGAAACATTTGAGTTTCACTTAATAGTCCTTAAAAGCCATTTTTTTCTTCCTGTGCCCTTAACTGTGTGATTTGTTCTTTGAAAAGCTATTATTAAATTTTAAGATCTCCTTTATTTTAAAACATTGCTCTACGCAACTTAAAAAACCACTGAATTATTGAAAACGTTTGTCTGAATACATATAGGAGACCAACTAACAGGCAATTAGTTGCTAAAGGATTGTACTCTCTGACTGTAATCTTTTCAGTCAAATAAAAGAAAAAGAAAAAAGGCAGGGGGAAGAACCTGAGGAAAAGGACTAACTCAGATATGAAATATAAAGGAGGAAAGGAGGATTTTTCCTTTAAAAACTACCAAACAAAAAAAGCAAACAAAAAGTAAAAAAAACCCCAAACAAACAAAATCCTCTGCAAATCAAACAAAAATGAATCACCTCTAAAAAAACCAAAACCAACCAAACAAAAAAACCCCAAACCCTGAAAACAACCTCCCTCATTTCCTGCAATTTTCATTGCTTTTTGAAAGATTATAAAGTAGTAAATCACAAAAATTTATCTTGTGTCTTAAGATTCAAATTAGATACCTCAAATTCTTAGGGGTAGTTTTCTGGTGAACTTCCAGTGATGAGTCATGGCCTTTTCTCATGAGAAAGAAGAAAAGAGAAAGAAAAAAAAATACACACTAGCTATGATTCTTTGGAGAGAGAAATAATTTATTTTGAACTGCAGTTTTCATTAAGCACAATCCTTTGATGGATAAGATGTCAGCATATTAAGAACAGCATGGGGATTTGTTACAAAGTTATATTCAAGATAAGAATATTTGATAAACACAGGGCACTCTTCTGTTTCAAATCTATTCCTGTTGCCCTTCTTTAGGGATAAATCAGCTGTTGAACAAACCACCCTTCTTGGCTTTATAATGGAAATATATTATGCCTCTTCCAATATGGAAGCATAATTGTCCATTGATTTGACCATTTTCTCTGCCTTTCTTGCGCAAGCCTAACTTTGAATATTAAATCATGATTTGAATGCAAAGTTCAGCTGTCAGTTTTAAGCATTTCTTCTAATGAATGACTGAAGAGGGTCAGAGGTTCCCAGATACTAATCCAGAGAAATGAAGAGAAAATTAAGTTCCTGATGAGACCATGAAGTATGAATTATTTTTGCTCTTTTTTTCTGTAGGTCATTGCAGTACTCTAAAATTTGATTGCATCTCAGATTACCCTTGAGTTTACTTAAAAACAGATCTTGATACTAAACAGAGCACAACTGCAGAAAATAATTTATAGAGGGATTTGAGTTTGTTTGTCTTCCTCCTACATTTTGTCCTAATGAAAAATAATTTTACTATCATTAAAACCCCCCACATAAACCTTATGTAACATTCTTGTAACTTATTTAGTACCTCAAACCTAGAGTTTTATTGCATTGATTGCTTTAGTTGTTTTGGTTTTTGGTTTGGGTTTGTTTTTTTTTAATGAACATGTCTTGAATGAATGGGTCAGAATACATGTACATCTTAAATCATAACTTTTTTTTGTTTGTCTTTTGATGTGCGTTATTCTAAAAAAAGTAAGTCCTCTAAATGGACAACAAATTCATATGTTTCAAATTTTAGTAGTTCAATAGAAATTATTTCCATACACATAGGGAACTGTTTCTTGTTAATTGGATTTTTAAATGTATTATTCAGGTGTTGACTAGCGAAAGTATTTTGTGTTTCACTTTAAAATACTCCCACACATACAAAAATGATGAACATGATTTGAAAGCTACACTTCAGCTCTGCATGGAATTGCACGATAATCCCTTATTACTCTTGAAGATATGAAAAGGGACTTAAATGGTGAATGTTAAAGAAAAGAAAACTGAAAATGGAATGTGCGTATTTGACTGAATGAAGTATATTTGCACATCAATGACTTTTCTGAACAAGGATCTACTACTTTTTCCAGTAATATGAGCTATTGTTTTTGTCAGTGTCTTAAAATAACCTCTTTGGGAAGAGTCAGCACTTTTGCTGCACAATAAATTCTACAAGTATGATCAGCAGTGCTGGAAATGCTGCTTTTTTCTTTTCCTCATTCCCCTAGTTGTAGTCAGCAAATATTTACGGAGTGATATCACCGTTGAGTGCAGTTACTCTGTCATGTCACCGGGATGTGTGCTCAGCCACCAGGAAAATCTTGTGTGCTTTGCATCCATTGCTCTTTATTTGCTTTGCACATAAGAATAAGCAGTCTTGTTCCTCAGTGCAGTTATTTTTTGAACAGTCAGTTGCAAATGACTTCTTATTTCTGAATCTAAATATATAATCACTTGTGGTTTCATTTTTTTTATTGATAGATTTGTGTCTAGCGGTTGGAATCACTACAGATAATTTGTGTCTAGCGGTTGGATTCACTACAGATATATAATAAACATTAAAAGTCATAGGAAAATATAAAAAATCTGGAGATATCAATAATTTTGGATACCTTTTAAAGACATATAATCTTTCTAAATTTGATAACTATTGTAGCTATAAAGATTGATTGAAGAAACAAGTGTTCTGGCTGAATGAAATCCACCTTTGAAATGAAGGAGGAGAAGGTAATAGGAGTAGCTACATTGTTTTATCAGCTTTTGTCTTCAAGCAAAAGATGAACCCAACAGAAGAAAAGGCAAAACCTAAACATAAATGAGACAACTACAAGGCATCCAGAAGCCAAAGAGTTGCTGAATAGGCAAGCAGAAAACCAATTTTTAAAAATTTCTGTAGAGGTTTAAACACTTGATTTATTTTTCCATCTTGCTGTTTGTTTTTCTTTCTGAACTTCTATTTCTGTCCTATTGCAAGATTGTTGCTTTGATATCCTATAAAAGATAAAAGAGAAGATATAAGACTTAATCAGAGTATTACTTAACTTCAAGGTAATGGTTTGAGTCACCCAAGACTAGAACCCTGACTTTAGTTTTTCAAAATCAAACGGTGCTCAAACATGGATTTTAAAATTAATTTAAAAGATATTAGTCGCTGCTTGTACAAAACCCAAAAGTGCTATGGGTGTTTTGCAAAACTTTAGACTCCTTCAGAGTTGCTTACTAATAACATCAAATTTCTCTTCAAATCAAATGAACTTGCTATCAATTGTATCAAAGTTACACAGATATGTATAAATGGCTTTTACTTTCAATTTTTACAGGTAAAACATAAGATGATACAGTCGTTCTCATTGATTGAAAGATGACTGTTTTCTTCTACTCTTTTTAAAAAAATTATTTCTGGAAATGCAGCTCACTATTTATGTACCTCTGTTTTTCTAATCAAATGTGTTGAAATAGCCTTACAAACACAGGCTGTGATGTAAAATTTTAATTTGTCTAATAAGCCCTTTATAATCTAATTAAAAGTTTATAGTAAGAAACACACTTTACTCTGCCAGCTGTCCATAACTTACTGGTTTATGTCAGTTCAACTCATTCTGGACATGAACTTGCTAACAATTTTTAAAACTGTTTAAAAGTAGTCACTTAAAAGTACTACACTCAAACAAGGAATGACAGAGGTGAAAAATAAGCCTTCTTGAATTTCTTCTAAAGGCAAAGAACTTTTGTAATGCAGCACTGAATAAACAGAAGTAATCTTTCATTCATTACCTTCTGATTTTCTATATCTATGAACAAATACGTTTTTTTCAAAACACAAGATGAATGATAAAAAAATTGTGTGTACAATTGCATAGATGACAAATGCCAGGAAAATGCAGCATGTTTAATTCAGGTTTCGCATTATGTTTGACTTAAACACATCAGATTACTTTTTGAATTTTCTTTTATGTCTGCCTGTTGGTTTTTTAAATTATTATTTGGTTATTTTATTTATTTTATTTTATTTATTTTATTTCTGCGTCTTCTACAGACTGTTAAGGATGGACATCAGTGTTGTGCTATGGCCATGCAATAGATGCACAAAGTCTGGTCAACTACTTCCACTGTATATCACTTTTAGGGGAAACACAGAGTTTCACTGAAGCCAGAATTTATGGGCATTCTTTTAAAGGAAAAAAAATGATATGAAACCTTCTTAGATTAATAACAAAAATAAGGAAATGTAAAGTGGCAAAGAATTCGGGTTTAGTAAGAACTACAAAGTACTTGGTGGGGGCAGTAAATGCCCTGAATTGGTGTTAGTTACAGTGCACACAAAATACCTCATTTCTGTTATCATGCCTCTAATGGAAATTCAGATGTAGAAATGTGTTGAGGTTGTTCCTGAGAAAATGACACAAGATCTGCTTTCTGTCCTGTTGAAAAGAGTAAAGAGGTCAAAGGCGTTAATTACTATTGATAAACATTGTCCCTGTATTGGTTTTGTTTTTTTGGTTTTTTTTGTTAAATGGAGCTGCAAACACATGACTATTGTCTGTAAAAAATCTCCATAATTTTTTCTACTTCAATTTTTTAATGTTATAGCAGAATGCATTAGAAGGACCAGGAATTAACTGAACCATTCTTTTATTAACAAGGGAGTTGAAAGTTTGTTTACAATTTGGCAAATGTCACCTTGTGTAAAAAAATACAGATTCAAAGCACTAAAAACCCTTACAACCCAAACAAAACCCCCTCCAAACAGACAAACAAAATCAAATTAAAACAATGCAATATGCCATGTGCTTTTTATGTCTGTAATGCATTTCTAGACATAAGAAAGATTGGGTTTTCCCTTCCAGCAGTTTTCTAATTAGCCTCAGAAAATTCTGTAAAATCAAGTGGAAAATATAGCATATATAAGTTTCCTCTGAAATAATCCTAATTGCTTATTTGCAAAACATAATTGTATCCCCAAAGACCTAAAACTTTCTGTGGCCTCCCACATAATGGAACATTGTTGGCTTTAATTAACAATGTTTTTCTTGTCTTGATGAGAAATTATGAGAATAATGCAAAAGAATTGTTAATGATGGTTTCTGTTTTAGTTCTCTACAGCAGTTTCTTTGAGTAGTTTTACTTCAAGATTTTTGCATTTAATCCAATTTTTTAATCTATGCATGTTCCATGTATGAGTCAGGGTTGAGCATTTAAAATCTCAACTCCTTTAGATCTGTTTACAAATTTAATTAAATATTTTGTTTTTCACCTACATAAACTATTGACCAATAGTAGAAACTAACAATCATTTTACCCACAGAACAACAAAACATGTAGTAGAAATATTTTGGTTGCACATTTATGAAAGTTACTGCAGAAAACTATGGGAAGACCTACTCTCTTAAGCATGACAAGTATTTTTTGTAATTTAGCTGTTTGTAGTTTTTATGACCTTTTAATTTTCTTTTAAATTCACCTGAGCCTCTGAAGCTGCAGTATTTTTCCCTTTATGTTCTTTGGCAATGTGAATAGGTGCTCAAGACAAATAAGATACAAACTTGCTGTTTCAGACTGAAAACACATAACTTTTTCATCCAGTCAATAAGCGTTGCTGCAATCCCTTTGGTTAACAACTTCCAAATTTGGCATTAAAATCACAGGCTAAGGATTTTTAGATTTCACTTGTTTTCTACTGCTTTGTGTGACATATTGGAAACTTGCTGGGAAAGGAGCAGTGATATCAGGCAGCCTTGAAATTCTTTGTTTCAATGATACTTGAAGGTCCTACTATTTCAGATAAAACACTTTTCAAGGAAGTTTACTGCTGTTAGTGATGTTTCAGAATAGTTTCTTGCTGTCATTGATAGAGGTATGAGTCTGCAAAGCTCAGATAATAAACATTTAAAAATATTTAAAATATCAGTGCTTCCTCATGTTAGCAGTCATAGATGGATTATGCTTGAGAGGTAGCAGTCCAAGATTTTACATGAAAAATGGGTTTTATCCTGGCAGCAGTGATGAGGCTTTCAGGCTTTTTAATCTTAGTAAAAAAAGAATTGTTCTGAAAATGAAATCACACAGCTACCCGTTCAGCCCTCAAAAACTGCAGCCTGGATGTAGGCATAAGGGAAGAAAGCTAGGCCATTGCCTTTAATGGGAGAATTTTAGTTTTAAAATGGTTTAAAATACATTATGGGTTTCTTTCCATTTTGTTTTGCTCATTGAAGTGTTTCAAAGTGTTACCTGCCCTTTGAAAAGTAGCTTCATAATGCTGAGTAATTTCCTTCTTAGAAAGTAAGATTGCAATACCAGAGCCCCTTTATTTGTTTTGAAAATAAATGATGTTCTTAAAATGTAAAAATTCTAACTTTATGTCAATTTAAATGCCAGTATAGCATTTTTATGCCCAATATTGAAGATATTTTTACCTTGGGATATAAAAGGGTTTGTGTATACCTTTTTGGTAGTGTTTTTACATCTTTTTTTTTAATTTCTCCTCTGATTTTGTGTTTTACTATCTCTTCTCTATGTAAATGTCTTTGCCCTTATTCTTTAGAAGAACTTTAAGATCAAAGAACTGATCACTTTTGCTCACAAGGCTGTAAATCTGCATTATTTTGTTATCTAGCACTATGATGTCAACTTTTGTCTTACCATTCCACGTCAGTGATAGAGATGTAAAAGGATTTGTTTTTCACTGTCTCAAAACATGCTGCAAGATCTGGAAATTTGTTTTTGTTTTGTTTATTTTTAACTTTCAGAATTAAGCTCTCAAAGAATAAACTCCTTTGCTCAGTCAAGAATAACTAATATTTCTGACTGATAATAAAACTCCCTTAGTGACTTTTTCTGAAAGGCCAAAAGAGCTGATATTAAGAGACTTCTGCTTGGACTTGAAGATAAGCTCTCTGCTGTGACACATTAGAGCCTCAGCCAATCTCTAAGCTCAAATAATGGTTGTGGTGGCATTATTTTTGAGATGGGACTAGAGTTTGCCAACATATAGATCTTTGAAATTAATTTCTTTTAGGTAAGATGGGTGGTGTTTCTTTTAATTTTATGGAAAAACTGAAAAGGTATGTCAAACCTAAGAAAAAAACAAACCAAAACCAAATCAAAGCAACCCCCCCCCCAAAAAAAAAAAACCAAACAACTTAAACCACCACAAAATTGATGAGAGGTAGTAATTTAAGAAAGATTTTTTACATGCCAACACCTTGCTAAAAGCTATCTTCACTTGAAGGTGGTACCAACAATACTACTTAAGCTTAATAAAAATACTTCTCCATGATAGGATCCTGTAAATCAATTTCCATGACTATGAAGTGTTTTGGGTTTTTCTTTCTGCAAGTTGTTTGATTTTTTCTCAAATTTGTTGTGTAGAATCAGCTCACATCAAGAACATGGTGGCTGCAAATAATACTTTTATTATTTCCAGGAGTCTGCAGTGGACAGAGCACTTCCATAACCACTGCAGTATTCCTCATCCTTTGGAGAAACCATGAAAGTCAGTCCATTAATTTTCAAAACCTGTATTGAGCCTCATATATGCCCATAGAACTATCACTGGATAAAGGGTAGAAAAAGAAAAGGCTGGACTGGAAAACTTACAAGGTTGGTTAAATCTTTTAGATTTCTTGCTCTTTTTTGGAGTGGTGAAGGTTAGGGAGAAAATTTGTCTGGTTTGAGGGGGTAGTATGCCTGTATTCAGAACTATAGTTTTATATAAATTTGATTATAGGCTACATTCTGTGAAAGGTACACATCTGAAGAATACGTTGAGTTGCTGCATATCTCACAAATTTTACATTTCCCCAATCGCAGAAAAATGAAGGTCTGTGCATGTTTTATACAGCAGTTCATGCTGTAATGCTTTCCTTGCATGCTTTCCTTGCATGTCGTTTAGATGTAGTCAAAACTTAAAACCATTGAGGTCTGCAGGAAAAGAAGTATCACTATTGAAAATGACTGAAGAATTTTGAAGAAAATAAGTCAAAGATAAATTCACCTGGGACATACTATTTCTAGTACATATGTATAAATATTACTATATGGACATTAATTATACGGTGATGTTATAATGCTATGCTGATGTAAATATAGATTTCTTATGTTTTTGAAAATAATAAAGCAAAGGTCTTCATTTATCTAAAAACAATTTGGCCCAGAGTCAAAGCAGATCAAAAGATCCAATTTTACTTCCATGTTCTGTTATTCACTGTGTCCCATCGAGTTTGATTTTGAAAGTTGCTGAGCTGCCTGAAATCAGTGTCACAAGACAATTCTAAATGTGGCAATAACCAAGATGCTACCCTTAAACTTGTGATTATTCCCCCTAGAATCCACAAAAATCTCTGCTTCTTTACTTTGCAAGGCTGCTCAAAAGAGCTGACTATTAAAACACTTGCGAAACTTATAGTCTTAATGTGAATTTAACCTCCTAGAAATCAGTGGAAACACTCCCATTACAAATGCCAATAAACAGTCACCCTGTAAGATGAACTTTGTAGATGAAGAAAATTCAGAAGTTTCTGTTTAAAAGCCCTGTTTAAAAAAACCCCAAAAAACCAAAAAACAGGCTTTTTCTGCAACACACACAAGTGTATTTGGAACAGAAGGGAGAGCATGTAGTGACAGGAGAAAAAGGAATGGCTTTAAACTGAAAGTGAGGAGGTTTAGCTCAGATGTTAGGAAGAAATTCTTTACCACCAGGGCAGTGAGGCCCTGGCAGAGGTAGCTGTGGCTGTCTCATCCCTGGAAGTGTTCATGGCCAGGCTGGATGAGGCTTGGAGCAGCCTGGTCTATGGCAAGGGGGTTGGAAGCCTTTAAGGATCTTTAAGGTCCCTTCTAACCCAAACCATTCTATGATTTTATGATTCTATACTAAATTGTTGAAACATGATTTGCATCTGACTTTATGGATTAAAGAAAATGGTCTTAATGTTAGTGGTAGCACATAGAGAAACAGGAAATATGGTTACCTTTTATATTAAATGTGAGTTTTATATCAAATGTGGCACTCTTATATGGGATAATTTCCCATGTGTAGCTATTGATTCTGCCAACAGTGAAATTTCTTCAAATATTATGAATCACTTTTGACACTTTTAAACAGGCATAAAATTGTGTTACATTTCTTAAATGTTAAACATCAATTAGTTCCATGTACTCAATCCCCCTGAAGTAATTATACTTGTGTAAAAAACCTTGCAGAACAGTCAAGGGCTGTGCATACTTTACAGTCCAGAGAATAATTGTTTTGCATGGTAGTGTCAGGAAATGTTAAGTGGTTCTGAGTTGACTGTGCTTTCTGCTGTCATATTTTTTTCTTTTTTAAGTATTTTTATAAAGGGCAGGGAAAAGAATGAGTGATATACACAGAGAGAAAAAGAATGTTGGCAGTTCCTGTCTCAGTAGTTACAAATAAATCAATAAATGCTGCTTTCTATGAATATTATTCTGGGACACTCAAGTTGGCTGTGCTGGGTTTGTGTGGCAAGGTTTAGGTAGCAGAGAGGAGCTACAAGGGCTTCCCCCAAATCTGATGGAGCCAGAGTCACCCAGCTCCAGTATGGACCCAACAATGTTAGTTTTTATCTATCTCACATTTTTGGGATTTGTATATCTATCTGTGATTTATTACCCATACTGAGTATTTCCTCTGGCTTCTATACTCATAAATGAGATATTCTTGTGCTCCTGGTACATCCTACCCTTACATTCATCACATCCTTACAGTTAAGAGGAAAATCCACAGAGAGGTAATGAAGTAAAATAGAATAGGAGTTGCAAAGGCAAGAATAAAGTCTGGATTGCTTGAATAGGGTTCCAACTTCTAAGCTGTCCTTAATGATGTTATTCCCTTCCCAGTGGTACTAATTGAAGATAAAACTGTGTAACCTTTGTGGGCTGTAGCCTCAATTTCCATATCTCAACAGTCTCAGAAAGCTCAAGGATTAACTTTTTATATGACAATTTATAAAACCAATTAAATGATGCACTAATGATTTTTACCTTCCCTGACCCTTAATGCTATATTAACAGTACCTATTTATTTCCCTATCTCACCTATTTCAAGGATCCATCTAATCTCTATCAAAAAGACACTTCCTTCAGATGTCATAATAGCACCAATGGTAACTCTGCTGTGCCAATATTTCATTGCTGATGATAATGCTGTACTTCAGCATGGAATGCCTTTGAATTTTCAGCATTTTAATGAAGGTGGTTGGACAGCCCTGTAGTCTTATATTTTAGTGTCTTAGGAAAAGTAGTAAGTTCCAAAAGTGAGCTGGGGAAACTTGGGTGCAATCATCACCATATAGTGATATTATAGTACATACATTATAGTATAACTCCAGAAACCCTTCAACTAGCTCACTTATTACTGGCACCGTGACTTTTTCACAGCAGATCCATCTGTTTATTTGAATAACAAGAGCTTAGAGTTATAGTAATAAACCAAAATTATCCAGATAACAATATATATGGAATTTTAGAAGGAATGTAATTCTTTTCTTCCAGGGCACAAACCAGCATCTACTGAAAGCTGGAATAAAACTTTCCCTGGGGAGAAGTTATCTCATAACTGCCTATTGCTTTTCTTCACCTGATATTGCTGCATACTTGTAAAGTGGTGAGCCCAGGGTACCTGATGTATGCTAATATCCCCAGATTGTGGCCCAAGGCAGCCTTTATACTCCTTCACATTATTGCTATGTCACAAAAGACAGCCAGTGATCAGGCTGGTTTATGGAAATGACCAGCTCAATAAGTAGAAGTTAAGTGTAAAAGAAGCCAATACTTTTTTTTTTTTTTTTAAGAAGGAATGATGAGTATGACTTTAGGGAAAATAATTAATGAAGGTCTAGATCAGCTGCTGGAGTCAAAACATTGCCAGAGGAGGCAGCCAACTGTTTTCTTTCCTTTTTTTCTTCTGAAAATATCGACGGAAGAGGGTAGTAACAATGATCACCTTTGTTACAAAGGGTGTTTAGAGGGTTTTGTTTAGATGCACATTGCCCTTAAGATTGTATTAATTTTTCAAGCAATCGTAAGCTCCTTTTCCTATCAGATGCAATAAATTAAGCTTATGTTTCCTCTTATTGTTTCGTAGCATTAAGCCTCCAGTGTTCGTATGTAGTTAATCCTCTGCAAATTGAATTTTTTGATCGTAGCTCCCAGTGTGGAGTTTCTTGCCTGATGGGGAATTGTGTGTGTGCAGGTAAGTACACTGAAAAAGGGCCTTTTTGTCATTGAGTGGCTTTTCATCACTAAATTTTCCTTGTATAATGATATTCTTCTCTATGATTTTAATTTGAATACTCCAAAGGCAGTCTCTTTATTGAATATCACTTCATGATGTTTTGTGTAAGAAATAGTAATTAAAAATTATCTGCTGTTAATTTTTGATACAAAATGAATATTAATAGAAACCCCATTTTCCTTTGTGATTTTTCTTCACTTTCCTTAATTCATATTCTTTCATCCTCAATAGGTCTTGAATATAACTCTGAGTACTCATTGCCTTAGTGGGCCACAATTGCCAAAATGAAAAGATTTTAAAAATAGATCTGGAAATAAATGATCAAAATACTCTTTTTAAAATATCACAGTATTTGAAGAATCTGAAATAAAGAACATTGTTTTTCTTTTTTTAAGGAAACATTACAGAAACATAGAAGTAAACCTGGTATGTAGCAAACTTCCAGCTTTTTCTTGTAAAGCACTTATGTGCCCAAATTACTCATTATTTGTCACGTCTTTGGGCCTTTCCTGAGTGACCAAAGGAATGAAAAAGCTTTGTGTGACTGAATAATGTGAGTCAATGAACAACCCAAGGCATTTATAATTGAGATGGATACCAATAGAAATAGGTGATATGAGAATGCCTTTAAAAATATCTCTATTTTTTTAAAATTCTCAATGCCTCATCATTATTACTGCAAACTATGAGCGTGTAACTGGTGCTCCATTGCTTCACCACAAAAATTCAAATTCTGACCTTTTTAAACTTATTACAAAACTATTTTCATGCTTTTAGTAGCTGTAAGTATTGATAATATCATTTTGGAGCAGTCAGCAATGTGATACTGAGGGAAATCCTGAAAGATGGGTGAATGGTGTTAGAAAGGCTGAGAGATTAAATATCAATAGGATGTAAAAACATAATAGATCAATTTATTAGTTGATTAAAAGTTGCAAATAATAATTGTCTTGCTTTGTCATAGTATGAATATTAATAGAAATAATTATTGGCAGTCTAAGCATGTTAATATATCTGAAAAGTATTCAATACATTTTACAATACATGAAATAGAATTTTGGAAAATATTTTTGAAAATTAATGACCGTGTAGGCCCATCTGACTGTAGAGGTTGGTCTTTTGTAATTATTTATATAAATTTCATATTTTATGAAAATGTGTTGTGACAATAACACTTTAGGATAAAGGATTTGTTTGCAAGAGTTTATGGTGCATGTAACACCAATATGACAAAGGACTTGTTTAAGGATTTTTTTTCTCCTGAGTTTAACTTAACGACTACAAAACTCTGAAGAAAAAGGTTTTGTTATTACTTTCCCAAGATACCTGTAAAATATTATTGTTGTGTCAAATAGTCATTGTGTCCCATATTTTACTCTCTATTTTTGTGTTCAGATTTGGCTCTGCCTTAACAAAACTTAGTTGTTTTGCTGTTACACAAATAGTGTAATTATAAAAAGAAGATTATTGTGCCATCCATGGCATAGACACTAACAAAGATCCTGTTCTTTTCCTTGAAGATTTTATCATTCAATAAGTACAGTATTTATATCTTATGTGTTGCAAAGAACCAGAAACCACCTCATGTTCACAATCCTGCAAAAAAAAAACTATATTAAAAATGTTAAAAATCCAAAAGACTGTTTTTCTTTGTCCTTCCACAAAAAGAACTCTCTTTTATTGCAGTACTTGTAACTTTTTTCACTGATGATGCAATGTTTTTAACAGTTCTTAGCACTGCTCCATGTTTTTCATTATAGTAAATGACACAGTATTGTAATAGAAACAATTTTAATGACTTGTGTGGGGAGAAATGAAACACAACTGGCTGAAATCTATTGCCTCTCTGGCCTTCTTGCTAATTAAATTCCAGGCTTGATTTAAAAAAAAAAAATTAAATAAAATTGTTTGTTAAATGTAATTCTGTTAGAATTTAAATTTTGAGAAACTGACATTTAAACTGTTAGACTGACTGTGACTTAAGCATATTTGAAGATGGCTAATCCAGAGAACAAATTAAAAAGAATAATGGAGTTATATATCTGCTGTGTCTTTTCGATTTTAAAGAAGTTTTACTTCTCTAATTCCATAGGAATGAGTAGGAAATCATGCCCTCTTAGTAAAAGGAATAAATGAAGACTGTAGTAAAAATTTGTTTTTAATTTCTAAAGACTTTTAATAGTTTTCTCGCTCTCATACTAGCCATCAAGAGAAATATATAATTAGGAAGTATTTGGATTTTTTTTTTATTTATATGCATACACAAATTATTATTCTATTGTAAACTAGTATAAATGCAAAACCAAAATAAACTTATTTTTATGTAGCATCTATTTTAAAGAAAGAATACTTGAAAAAAAAGCACATTTGTTCCACTGCTTCTGTTTTTCTGTCCCTAAAATCTTCACATCCTTTGTTTGGGATGCAGTGGGAACTTCAGAGCAATCTGATAGTACAAAAATGTGTAAAATACTTTTTCTGTTGGGAATTCTGACAAACTCAAAAAAACGTGGGAAGGTTTTGTTTGAAATACTCTTTCCAGAATATCAAAAAAGGAACATATATCAGCATCCCTTCTAAGGAATACATCAATTTAAGGTGCATTCTTGGAGATGTAGGTATTCTGTGAAACCTGCAGACTGAAGTTTCATTGATTCTCTAGTTTCATTTAAAACCTTTCATAACTTGGCAAATTAATTCCTGAGTGGTCTTTTCCTGCTCATTCTTGCACTTAGAGTCGTCAAAAGTGTCTATGATGGGATAAATTTTGCTTCTACAGTGCTATGGAGACTTTTTTGATCTGCTTTAGAAAACCAGGAAAAATTATATCAGAATTCCTCAGTCTCTTTTGTAGGCTGCAATAGTGCTGTTAGTAATGTGGCTAATGTCATCCCAAGTCTTGCAGCCCCTGTTAAATGTGCTCTGCAATATGAGAAACAAAGGCTATAGCAAAACTATTGGGAGTTTACTACCTGTTTCATATTGTATTCCTGCAGTCTTTCGTGGACATGTGGATATTTGCTGTGATTGTATTTCTGTTATGTTTGAGTACTCATGGAAAGTTCTGCACGTGAATGATCATTTTTGACATGTTCCTAAATTTCTTTCCTGTGCTTTGTACAAAGATCTTTGAGTGTGTGGAAATACTGTGTCCAAAGATATCTAGAGTATATCCTTGTTTTCTATGGGTGTTTCAGATCAGTCACTTCTGAATAATAAAGTTACCTGCAGTTGCTGCAGTTTGTTGAAATTACTGCATCAATAAAAGCCTGTTCACTGTCTCTCAGTGTCACTAGTCAGATATTGATGGTTTTGAGAGCAGAGGAACAGAAACCTGTTTCAAGCATTATCATTAGTGGTAGAACACTGAAAGTTTTCTGGGCTTCAGTAATAAAGTTAATCTGTGAAATGTCCCATAGACATCAAGAAGTGAAATAGAACTGCTATTGCAGCTACAAAAAGTGATCTCCTCCTGAACAGGGTGCTGGCAGCTCTGATCAAACAAGCAAGAAAAGGCAGGAAATGGGAAAGGGGATGAAAACTATTCTGTTTGTAGTGTTGAAATAGGAAAAGAATGTGAGAACAAAGCTGTGAAATGGAATTTGACAACATGTGGCTTGAAAAATGTAGATTTGTTTCAGAAATGGCGATGCATTATTGAAGACAGAATAAGTGTCAGAATAGGGGGATGGATGTAAAATAATACTGTCAATCTGCTATGTAGGGCCTGGGCTATTCTGAAGAAAGATGTTCAGTACAGAACACTGAGAAAGAATAAAAAAAGCTATTTCTACTGAAACACTTGAAGATATATTTCAGAAAAATTTGGAAGTAACTAAATGCATATAGCTCCATCAATTTCTCATTTGAATGAAATGTCAGGAAACTGAGAGATGTTTATATGGGGTAGCTGGGAAGAGGAATGCTGTGCCACTCCTGCTTTTTATTGCTTTCAGGGCACATCTCTCAGTTCCAGGTTTCTGGCAGTCTACTGTTAACAAGCCCCTTTTTAAGTATGTCTTCCCTCACAGATTAGATAAACTCAAAGAATTTCAAGAAATAGCCTAACCCTGTCAAACTAATTTTTTTGGGTTTCACTAACAGATAGTGTGCTGATAGGAAAAAAAACCTGCAACAAACCAAACCACAAGATAATACGTTACTTATATTTTAGCTTACATCATGCTTTCCAACAAATGAAGAATTTACCTATTTTTAGACTCTGTAGACTTTTAGACTCTTTTAGACTTTTCTTTTGGCTGTGCTGATTTAGATCTCCAAGTGCCTTTGTGTTGGACAGTAAAAGCTGTCTACAAAACCCTATCAAACATAGCTTTTCCTCTGGTTTTGGAAATCCTGTTTCATGAGACTACATTTGTTTTCTAATGTGCAAACCCTCATGTATTCATTTCAATATGACAAGATAAAACAAGGATAGAGTTTGCTGGCACTAAAGTGATGTGATTTCATATTGCAAAGTTTTGCAACATGTCAGAGACTGAAATAGTTCATGCCTCAAACATTGATATAAAGTTTTGCTCATTATAACAAAAAGTGTATAAAGAAGCTACAATCAAAGAAACCTCCCTGAAGATACCTGACTGGGACTTTGGACTGAGTCAAACTGCTGAGATTAGATAAAGGGAAACCTATTGTTCAATCATCTCAGGCTGAGGGAAAGGTATGCATACACAAAGGCCAAAACCACCAGCTGTGCTGAGAATCATCCCTGGCTGAGTTTGGGGTGGGGGCAGAGCACAGCTCACAGAAGCCAGGTTTACACAGACTGGCCCAGCTGTGGAACCCCCAGCCTCACTGGCTACATCCATGGGACTTTCACGTGAGAGGCAGCTGAGGGGGAGTCACAATCCATCACAGACCCCCCAGAGTGCTAGGCCTGGCACCACAGGAGTATAGGTGATGCAAGCAGAGTCTGCGGCTAGAGGCTGCCCCCTCCCCCGGGGGGACATGTCTGGACATTGCCCCTGGCCTGAGTGTATATTAACCCATGGCATTCTGTGCTTTTCGGGGGGACCATCACCACCGAGAAGACCGGCTGGAGAGGATCAACGCAACATCATTGGGATCCACGGATGGTGATATTTTCTCTTTCCTTCTTTCTGTCCCCCCACCTCTTTTCTTACTTCTCTTTTTCTCTCTTTTCTTCCCTCTCTCTCTCATATTTTCTATCAAATAAAACTCATACTATTGACTGGCATATGGTCTCGTTTGTACCTTAATTCGGGCAGAGGTATTTCTAAAGAACTTTAATAATTAGATCATAACACAACAGTAGGATACTGTAGCCTCTACTGCTGTATTGGAGCTGAATCAATGGGTGCTGTTTCACAGGGTATTAACACAACAGAGGTACCTAACTAAAAGGTCTCAGATCTCTTCCAGTGGAAGGAAAAGTTCTGTGTACTGCCTTAATTAAAGGCAGATAGCAATGCAGTCCTTCAGTTACGGTCTGTTGATTATAATCTGTTGATTTAAGTTTCTATGGATTTTGTTGGAAACCATGGAATGTTTTTTTACTGCCATTTTTTTAAATGTCTCAAAACCAGTCAAAAACTTCCTGCTCTGCCCTGAGTGCAGAAGAGATAGAGTCTCTGCTTCCCAAGGGAGGAGTAAAAGGGAGAACTGAGTCATGCACTGTACTTTATCACAGTGATGTAGGGAAGCAAGGAGAACTTTTGTCTCTTTGTGTATGCTGCTCTTCCTCATTGTATCAACCTTAGAAAAAAATTCTCCTGTCTACATTCAATTTTCCTTTTTCCACTCTGGTGCCTTTTTTCATTCTTACATCCCATTCACCTTTGAAGAAAATACAAATGAAAGAAAGGAAAGGGAAATATGTGAAAATGGCAACTGTCACGTTTTAATTCAGAGGAGATGACAAAACTATACAATATTCTTCTCATCTAGATGTTTTCTATTTATGATAATACCCTTGCTAACAACAGCTTAAGAGGAATTTTTTGTTATTTATTTTGTTTTAATTTAAAGCCTTCTTGTAATCCAGTCTATGATGGGTGTTCTCTGAAGGTGCCTGTACTATAGATTTTGATTATTGTCAGTTAAAATAAAATTATAAAATGATAATAATATGGATATTTCATTCATGCAGATTGAATTTTCTTGTTTTATTGTTTTTGAAAGTGATGTAGCACAGCAAATCAAAACTCCAGTAGCAGTACAGTAAGATTGTTTCCTTCTATGTCAGAATTAAAATAATTACCTAGGTTGTTGGAAGAAAACTGTTATTGTAAGGATTGTATTCTGCTAAGGAAAGTATATTAAGAATTCTAAGGCTGATTTTCTTGAACAGAGTTTGTGTAATCTCTCTTAACATAGATGGAAATCTTTGCCATCTGTATTAATGGAAGACCTTATTCCTAAAGCAGGTAATTTGTGTGCACTTTTTGATTCCTTTCTTCTTCTGTTAAATTTCGAGGCAAATAAGCCTGAACCATAATTTAAAAAATTGTTTGATAGAATTCCCTACAGTAATGCCAGGGAAATAAAAGTACAGAGTAGATTCTTATCTTTAAGCAATTTAAATAATCATAGGATTTTAGAAAGCTAAGAGTCGGAAAGAAACTTAAAGATCATCAGTCCCAACCCCCTGCCATGGGCACTTCCCACCAGACCAGGATGCTCAAGACCTTATCCAACATTTCCTGGGCAACCTTTTCCAGTGTCTCACCATCCTCACAGTAAAGAATTTTTTTCCTAATATCCAACCTAAATTCCCCCTCTGTCAGTCTTCACCCATCACTCCTTGTCTGGTCACTACAGTTCCCAATGAAAACTCCATTTCTGGCTTCCCAGGTACTGGAACTTCTCTCCTCCAGGCTGAACAGCCCCAACTTTTTCAGCCTGTCCTCTCCTCAGCTGGTGCTCCAAGTACCCTTAGCACCTTCGTGGCCTCGTCTGGACTTTCTGCAGCAGTTCCATGCCCTTGTGCTGGGGACACAGAACTGTAGGCAGCACTCCAGGTGGGCTCTCAGCCACTTTTTTATCCACCGACTGATCCATCCATCAAATCCATGCCTCTCCAATTTACACACACTAATATTCAACTTTGGATGTATTCTATTTTACTAAAACCACTGCTTTATGACATTTTTTCTCTTTACTTGAATAAATGCTATTTTCATACTTGGAAAAAAAAAATCATTTGGCATTGACTTTGTGCAAGTCCAAAATGCCAAAATTATAATGTGCAAGACTTAGGAAAATGCAGTACTTAAATAATGGGGGGAAAAAAGGAGGAGAAAATCATATTAGGGGTGGGGGATGGCAGAGAGTGAGACTGGAGTTCAGATAGTATCAGCAAATTGAATTGTAATACACTTCTTAATGATAATAAATTGTTTTACGGGGGTGACTTGCTTTAAAACTTTTGCAAATGTTTTTTGCCACCATCCTCAAAATTAGCGGTGTTTTTGGATTTTAATGCCAGTGTGCATCAAGTTTAACTCTTCTCAGAATACATACTATAGGATACAGTGATTGCAGATCATGAAAATGTTTCTAGAAATTCACGAGCCTAAAAGAAAGCATTCCTTTTAAAAAAAAATTAAGAAAGTATAGACCTCAAAGACATTTAAAAAAGCTGGGGTGTTAAAGAGCAGGCAGGAGAGGAAACATGGTGGAATTTTGAATGGAAGCAGAAAAGCAATACAACTATAAAAAAAAAAAGTACGGTGGTTATATTCGGTGATTTACTTGAAATCAGTGAGTCTTTAGGCAGAGCACTGTTTTGTCTTCCTATCTCATGTGTGTAGCAGTATTTTGTGCATTTGTAGAAAACTGATATAGCTCAGGATGACTAAGAAATCTGCCTAAAAGAATCCTGCTTAGTCATTCTAGGCTGGATCTCATATCAGGCCCAAAGCTGAAACTCTGGAAAATACTGATATATGCAACACATCCTATTTTAGCAAGACATTAAACCGGCTGTGCTAAGAACCTAATATGTTTAAAAGTGGTAACAGGCCTTTCCTTCTTATGGACAGGGTCATTTTAGCCTCTTCTTGTTCCTTTTCAGTGTTATTTTTACCCTAGTAAAAATCTCCAACCCTAAGAAAACCAATACCAAGTGGAGGCAGAGTACATTAGAATGAATCCTGTTAAATATAACCTCAGGTTGTACACTTCAAACGGGATGGATTTTCCAAGCCATCATTAAGGCACACTGTGACTTAGATCAACATAATGAGCAGCAGTGCCTGAGGCTGTGTCTACACTAATACAACAGTCTCGGGCTAAACTTTTTCCTAGTGTACTCATTGAATCTGGAAACGGAAGGAGTAGCTACAGAAAGTAATAGGGATTGTACATTATTAGCCCTTTTTCTTCTTTCTTTAATGCAAACTTAAGCTTGTTAGGTGATGATTAAAATTAAATAACTATATATATATCTGGGGAGAAGTGTGTAATTGTTTGCCTGTGCAAATGTGCCTCCTATTGCTGGCAAGAGTTCATTTTGGTGTTTGTCGTGATGTATTATGAAAATTCTTTGGTGTCTCATTACATAAAATCAGATTCTATTAAATAGGTGTATATCTGCCCACATGTGTGCACATTCTGAAAATGCTTGGAAAATAGTATAGGATTTGATGTAGAACTACAGTTTAAATCTTCAGTCCAGTTCAGAGCTTACATTGTCTGGGGTAAATGAAGAATAAATAATTCCAGTGTAATGTTCCTGGTAAGCCAGTTGAATGCAATTAAAATAAGAATACTGATGGTATTTAAACTATTTAATAAATCAGTATGATAAAATAGTTACAATAATTAACAGCAGAGGTAACATGTGAGGTATGACTAGGGACTCTGAGAAGCACACAGTCTGTCTAAATTAATTTTTATTTCTATATTTTTCATAGAGCAATATAAAGTGAGTTGTCCCTTTGCTGAACCGAGGAAGTGAATAAAAAATAAAAAAGTCCACTATCCCGACTTTCTGTAAATGTTAACATCCTTTTTGTCAAATCTATTGCATTTATTTCTGTTCATTCAGGGTGAAAGTTGCTGGGGTTGTAACCTTTGCTTTTGAAGGTTTTAAGGAAAAAGCTTTCTAAGCTTTTCAGCAGATGTGTTCTGTTATTGTCTAGTTCATTCAGATGTTGCCATACCTTGAACAATATACTTCAGTAAAAAAATACATCTCCTGAAGCTATCTTGCTCTGAAGATCTGATTTTCCCAGGTCTTGATGGCAACCTTAGCCACAACAATAGGTATTCAGATTCTCAAAGCCACTTATTTGCTTGAATATTTAACTGCCTTTCATATTAATAAAAACATAAACTTTTTTTTTGGTTTTTCATATTTATATCAAGTAAATAAAATTCCAGTACAATAATTTAGAGCCAAAATAAGTAGGCCATTAATATATGGAGAATTTATTAATCAATATAATTATGTCTTGATATTTATTCAATCAATTATGATTCTGATAATATCAATTCTATATGTACACAGGTGTGGGTTTATAGTGTATACACTACATGCCACCAGAAGGGACTAGGTGAAATATAGTTTGAGTCAGAATTTGTAGAAAAAACTTTAAGAAAAGGCTATTGTTTTTGTTTATCACAGGAGCAAAACCATGAGGAGCACCCAGCAAGTGAAAAAGAGGTGTAATAGCATCTGACAGATTGCATTAATGTCTGTTTCTACACTGAAAACACTGTTTTAATATGAATGTAAAGAAATTAGGGTAGTGCCAAAGTGGGTATCAGGCATGACAAAGAACAAAGTTACTAAAGATATGTACTGTTTATCTCATATTAAACAATGCAATTGCAGTATGAATTTGTCTCAAGGAAATGAGAGCTATACAGTGGGAAGGACAAATGGTCTGATTTACAAAGAAATAGATTAATGAAGGCTTATCCAAACTCTGCCAATTCTTTGATGAAGTTATGGGTAAAGAAAAACCTAACCTGGCATTTATCTTGACAAACCATGTTGCTAAGATTTGATAAGAGAATGTGTTGGCTTTGTTTAAGCCTAGTAAAGTGGTCAGCAATCCAGGCTGTCAGCAAGGTTTCAGGTACACTTACATCTTTGAATTTACTATGGTTTTTTTTCTTTGTTGCCTTTAGCTGTTCTGCAGAGATCACAACTGATGCAGTGCTGATGTGATGAACAGTTAAACTGCTGATTTGATTTGATTTGATGTGCTTGGGCTGTTTCAAAAAGAATTTTAGTGTTCTTAGAAATACTATTTCTGCTGCTTGAATGTGGACATACTCCTGCAGTTGAATCTTCCTAGAAGCTTGGGGAAATATCTTTTTTCTCTTCTTTTACATTGTCGGCATAATGTGAACTTTGTATTCATTCTCTTTACTCCTTAGTGTTTATACCACATTAAGAAGGGATGCCTTAATAAAACTCTTAGAGCCTTCAGGGATAAATAGAAGCAGCAATCTTGTGGCAAGACATCTGGCAGAACTTCCATTGTCTTTCCCTGAGTTGCAGCTCTTTTTCATGTTCCATTCATCAGCAGCTGTGCAAACCGTATATGTACTCAGTTATATGTAAGTGTAGGAAAATAGCCACTTCAAAAGTTTTATCAAATTCTTGAGTTTTTTCAATGAACTATTGGAATTCCATGCTTTCTGTTTTGAAAATCAAATGTGAATGGGCTCAATATCACGTTTTTCCTACATTTTCGTTGGAAGTGTACATTTAAATTTAGTTGTTTTTTTCTTTGCATGTTGATATCTATCACAAATTCTGAATGTTTTATTTAAATAATGAATAGGTAAAATTTATTCTGCAACTCCCTTTGAGAAATAGGGAAAAGGAAGATAAGTTTGATCAGTCTTCTGCCATTCAAATAGTAATTCCTGTGATCCACACTTCTGTGAACATATTTTCTGTTCAGTAAGCCTTATCTGATTTTATTTCACTTCAGATTTTTTTTAGAATGAGTGACAACTTGGTGGGATATGTGCTTAGTTTTTGTCTTTTAGATGTGCTGCTAAAGTTTTCTTTCCTTTGAAAGAAAAACTTTTTCTTTTCTTTCCTTTGAAAGAAAAAACTTTTTACTATAGCATTCTAAATGTATTTGTAAAGTGTTTGTCGAGGCTTTATGGTTCCTCAGCTGATGTGCCCACATGAGGTTTAATAGC
This sequence comes from Lichenostomus cassidix, assembly GCF_008360975.1. Lineage (NCBI taxonomy): Eukaryota > Metazoa > Chordata > Aves > Passeriformes > Meliphagidae > Lichenostomus > Lichenostomus cassidix. The sequence goes on from NC_139484.1 coordinate 4,369,935, forward strand.
AAAATTTTCTGATCAATCTTTCTAGTGCTTGGTTCTCTTAAACTGCAATATTGAACATGAGCCACACACAATTATCATAGAATTCCAAGGAATATATTTTCTTCTCTTTTCCTGGTTTGCTGTTGTCATAAGACTCATACATTTCCCTCATACAAATCTTGAGAACAGACAACTAACACATATTTCTTTCAGGCATCAAAAAGTCCTTAATTTTATATGGAAGGTCCTAAATAATCTAGGAGAGGAGTTTTGGCAGGAAAAAAAAGTTGTTTTCAAGTTTTTATTAAATTCCTTTCTTCAGAGGTTGAAACAGCACTTTATTTCAGCTTAAACAAGGCTTGGAAAGAATTTGGCCAAGTATCTGAAAAATCCCAGGAATTAATCCAGCTGCTTTGTAGTTTCTACTGTAGACTTTTATTACAATAACTTGCATTTTTGATGCATTTGTCGCTATGTCCTCTCTAGTGATTGCACAGTCAACATAGTCTAGCTTAACATGCAGCTGGTTTATGGAATTTTAAAAATTTCATCCATTATTTCTAAAAATCTGTCAGATTTTCAGTGAGGTAATACCATCCATTAGACCAGTAAAACAATCTCTCAGTACTTAGCCTCTTTATATATGCTACTGTAATTGTGTGTCTTAATAGGTGAGGCAGGATCTTATTACTGGGTTTTGCCACATCCCTAAAATATGCAAAATAAAACAAAAAAAGAAAGTGTATTGAGAAATTAGGCAATGAGAATAAAAGTCACGTGCTTAAAATAAAAGAAGTTACTAATGTCAGTAATATTGCTGATGGTTTTCATAGAAATTAATCTTGAGCAGAGACTTCATTGCTAATGACATGCCCATGACTGACATGAGTGAAAACAGGCCTGATGACTTCTTCAAATAGCCTTCAATTTAACTTACATACAATATAAACAATGCAGACTATAAGAAAGAAAACAGGGAAGGAAATAGTAATTTAGAATTGATCTTGCATTATAGATTAAAAATATTGTTGTTAAAACCTTTACCATATAAGTATCTAAAGTCAGCCACAAAAAATAATTAGCATGAAAATGTTTCCTTCTGGGGCTCTTATCAATTATGAAATGTTTATTTTGCAATTTTCAGAAGTGCTTTTTTGCAAAACATTTCTTTCCATCTGTAGCAAGTCATGATATGGCAGAAAAAGGAATTTCTTCAATCTCAAAATAATAATAACAACAAAAATGCAAATAGCATCTTCCAGAGGCTCTCTCCTTGCATTCTTTCAAAAGACTTGTCTCCCAGTATCTATTCAGTCTTCAAAAGCTTTAAGGGAAGTATTTTGTGATTTAATGAAGCAAACAGCTTATTAATTGGTCATGAGATTAATTTACTGGTATTTATAAGTCTGCCCTGGTAAATGCCATGTATTTAGCAAACAAATTGAGGAAGCTGAATAGCTAGATGCATGTTCTGTGTTTTTCCTTGTATTTTCTCTGGTTCCTGATACTTTCAGTGATACTAATAACAGAGTAAGTCTTTCTGTCCATATTTACTGTTGTATACAATATTTTACTCAGTAGCAGATGCTTAGTTTAATTTGTAAAATTAAATTTTTGACGTGAAAGAAATAAAATCTTATGCTGAGTTAAGTGCTGTATGTTATTAGCACTGGAGCATCAACTTTGAATAGTCGTTTAATTCCAATATAGAATAAACAAATTTCAACATATTCCTATCCTTATATTTCATTATAATTTGACATTTAACGCCAGCTGCCTATCTTATCACCAATAACCCATCTGAACCTGCACTCATGAATGCCAATTACTGAAAAGATTGGAGCTCATCCCTGAATCTCCTTATTCCTAGGGAAAGTAGACATGTGTCATGAGACAGGATGGATCAGAAATATCAAAGCCTTTCAGAAACTCACATACTTGCATATACTCTCCATAAATGTGTTTCCTTGCAATATGGCCTTGGGGTAAAAATACCCGGGTCATTAATCTAACCTTTTTTGGTAGGAAAAACGGTGAATAAGTAAAAATATCTAATAAAAATAGATCCTGTTTTCAGTTTGTATTTCCACACTGTTGCTATTTTTCTTGATTGCAAAGCCTTTCTCATTTACATTAAATTTTGAAGAGTGTTTCCAAGTTTCCAGTTGCATTCTGTTGCCACACCCACACATATGATTTTAGTTAAATCACAGAATATTCTGAGTTGTACCCACAAGGGTCATTGAGCCCAACTCTTAAGTGAACAGTCCACATGGGAGTCAAACTCTGTAAGTACTTATTTAGTCTTTCCTCTATGCTTTACATTTCTGTGAAATGAAGCCTAACATTAATTGTAGTCCTTCCATATTTACCACTGCAGAATCTGGGCTTGAGGCCTTATTAAGGCCAGAAATTTGCAAATCTGCATTTTACTTCTGGAAGTGCTGGGCATGAGTGACTCCAGATGAAGACATCCAAGACTCCCTTCTCTCTAGCTTTCCTACTGGGCCCAAGTTTTAAAGACATAGCTTTATAGAGACACTGTCTCAGCCAGAAAAAGAAGAAAGAGGACTTTGTAGCAAGATACGAGAAAATATCCTTTATGTTAGCAAGAATGATAATTTTCTGGTGGTTTTCCAGTTGTGCTAATCTGAACTTCTCTAAGTCAAATTAATTTGAAGAAGAAGAACACAATTATGTTTGGTTACATCTAAGAAGCTGATGTTTTTCCACTTCAGAGACTAATGCATTTCATGTTATTCACTTTCATTTATCATACTAAAACATAAAAATACAGCACAGTAAATTTATTTGTGGTGAGCACCAAATCACAGAAACAGGATGATCTTGTCAGCTGATGTAGGAGAAATAGAATTAGTGGAGGGAAAAAATGCAGAGCCACTTTCTATACGGGCTATTAACAAACCTCTTTCTTTGGTTACAGGGACTCTTGTGTGGTGGTTTGTTGTTTTTCTCTTCTAAAACAGGACACAGTTCTTCCCTGTGGTTGTCTTGGACAGAGTTAGAGCACATTGGTGAGAGTTGGTCTCTCCTGAGATTTTTGGTGCTTTCACAGAATCATAAAATAGTTTGTGTTGGAAGGGACCTTAAAGATCTTCTAGTTCCATCCTTCTTTCCTGGCAGGGACACCTTCCACTAGATCAGGTTTGGTAGTATTTTGTAGTAACTCTGGGCCTTCAGAAGTATGAAGGCTACGATGCTGTCACCTGAAATGCTCTGGGTGGAATTGGTATCATATAATCTTTCTTGCTTTTTATTTTACTTTCTGCCAAAATACTCCTTTTTACAAATATTTTCAATTGTTCCACTCATCCAAGTAAGCAGCAGTTCTTTGGAAATTCCTCTGATGCCTTCCAGGGAGATCACACAAAGAAAAGAATGGAAAGCAATTTTTCTTTTTCATCCTTCTTTAGTACCTTGTTAGAGTGTCTCAGTCCTGCTAAGGAGGCTTTATTTAAATTTTTTTTTAAATATTTTTTTCTTTTTTTTTTCTTAAATCTTGGTCTATTCTTGGTGAAGTGGCAATGTTCTTATTCTTTTGAATATGCCTAAAACTCGTTCTTTCAACTACTTCCTATATATCAGGTATGTTGGTCTCATATCAGAACTAAATAATAGATGGAAGATGATTGATATGTATTTAATTGCCATAAAATGTTATTTCCCTGCAGCCAGCCTGACAAAAAGTCCTATGCTGTCAGAGGTTAGAGTTAGACCTGTACATTGCACACTTTAGTAACTTTTCATGCTTGACTAAAATCAATTTGTTGCACCTGAAAGAAGCCCAGTTTATTTTAAAATAATTTTATTCTGAATTTTAACATTGTTATTAAAATACCATAATTTTGAAATATTTGAATAAAGTGTACAATTTTCTTTGACATAAAGGACATCAACAGGGACCAACTGAAATCTAAGTTATCCTTGATTATGCACTATTATAGAAATTTATGGTTTTCAACATAGTGTAGTATTCATTTTAAGCATTTAAATTTATAATTATTATTCCCTTTTTATTAACTGAAATCCATGTGGAGCCACTGTAGGTCATCTGCTACTGAGACTGTCAAAATAGAACTAATACTGGATGTACTTGAGTTTATTTTCCAAAAGTGTTTAGGATTGCCTGTTTTTCATTTCTGATGTGTTTTCTCAATGTTATTAGAAATCATCTTCTAAATCAACTTCTTTAAATTGCCTAGAATAAAAATCACTTTTTTCTCTGAGCCACTTGCTCTCAGTCCTTCAGATACCTGACTGCCCACCTGTATGTTTGTGATTAGATGTTTGTGACAAGGTCAGTGAATTAATAAATTAAAAATCAGCATAGATGTTTTCAGAATCAAGATCCTGTTATTTCAGGGCATCCTACAGGTAGTTAAATGTATCTGCACAGAGGAAATGAAGTCACCTTGTCCCACAGCTGATCTGAACAACTGCTCCAACCTGAATGAATTCTACATCATGCCTTCTAACTGCTCCGTACAGCTCATAATTATAGGTTATGATAAAACACCGTAGGGCTGGTAGCTAATGACAGCTGAATGTCACAAATGGCAGCCACTTGGGTAGCAATGCAGGCAGGCCAAGGGGGAAGAATAAGATGAATGTCAGTCTCCTGACTCTGGGCTGCTCAGGAAAACCTTATGAGTGGTTTGTTATTACATCTGTGCATATTCTCTTTTTCCCCCCTGACCTGATGTGTCTGATCACTGTGATACCTCTATGAATGTGTTCACCTGAAGCAGTAAACTATTTTTCACCACTGTTAAAAGTCAAGACTTTTCCTCAGTGTCACCACATCACTGGTGCACTTGGAGAAATTATTAGCACAATCAGCAGCAGCCCCTAAATATTTTAGGTTTTTTGTTCTGGCTTATTTCCCATTAGTAAATTATAGTCCTTTTGCCTTCCAAGTAAATGAACTTTTAAGAACAAAGTTTCTGTGCTGCAGTATGACTAAGATTTGACCTGCAGGGTTTACCTCTCTGAGGAAAATATAGCTCCTTATGTGTTTCATTCTGAAACTAGTTTCTCTAGAAAGGAAAAAACTCTAAACGGTTATATGACAAAAGCATGTGATGCTGAGGAGAAAGCTCCATTTTGCACAGGTCTGAATGAAAAAAGTGTAGCTGAGAAATATTTTAAAAGACAAAGTTTTAAAAGAAAAATCAGGGAGCTTTACTTTTACCTCTCGTATAGGAAAAGCTTATAAATTGTTAGAACAGTATTTTATTTTTTTAATCCAATTTTGTGTAGGTTTACCAGAAATTATGTTTCTAGTGTACAAACTTCAGTTGATTCAGAAGTAAAACAGAATTTTGAGTGACTGCTGGCAAACATGTGCTCATGACAGGTAGGTGGGTATCCTTATTTAACGAGCTGTAGCTGGACTTTGAATTAAAGACACTCTTACCCAACAATTTGCTTTTGAGATGCTGAATTTCACAGTACATTTTTCCTCCATAAGCTCCTGGGATGCCTGTTAAGGGTGACTCCATGCATGTAACAGAGCCCAGGGTGCAAGTTCAGAAAGTTGCCACAGTCTTTAAGTTATTTGAATTCTTATTTCATGGCTTTTGGGACAGGTTGGTGTCACTGGAATTCCACAACTATTGCTCTGAAGTTCTTTTGTTAACTACTGAATCAGTAAATCTCTTTCAGATATACCACGTTGTTTGAGTTTACCAGCTCAGAAATGTTCACGAATAACAACCTACACAGTGACATGCAGTGCTATCTGGAAGGTCTAATGGAGAAAGAGGATGTTTCTTATTACCTTTTAATCTCACTGAAATTTTATTACATGTCAAATTCTCAAAATCATGAGATACGAGTCAGTACCAAAATGCATATTGATATCTAAAGATGCTTAAGATAAAAAAAAATGATAATTTATATCTATGAAATTAAAAAAATAAATTTCAATCCGTTTTTGAAGTTCTTTATTATGACTGTAAACCAATTTTTTTTTTAAACTGAAAACACATTTCTAATGTATTTCTTGGTTAATTTATTTTATACTATAAAAATTCAAAATCATTTTTAGTCTGAAGGATCTCAACATGTATAAAACTGGCAAAGCTGATGGGATGAAAGTGCCTCTCAAAGATAATGTAAAAAAAAGATAGGGTAAAAACTTGACTTACCATTCTTCTGGGAGACAAGTATCACTTTTCTGTGATAAAAATGCTAAAATGGCATCTGTAAAAACACTCTTCCGGCTAACACTGCCTTATAGACTGGAAAAATAGAACAAAAGGAGAACTGCCTTGTGGAGATTTTTTGTTGAAGCTATTAAAAAATGAAAATAACTCAGAAATATAACAAATGAACAGTTCATTCTTTTATTAACTGCTGAGTATTTGGAATATTGAGGCAAGCTGAATCATAAAAAATAAAGTTAGAAAAGTGTTAAAAAAAATCTCAGGGACCTGTTTTCCTTTCCCATTGTTATATGTCCTTTGTTGCTGACAAGATTTTCTGGCTTTTTTGGCCCTTGAACACTGAGCTGCTCCTGGAGCTGGTCTGACCAGTGACAGAAAAGCATCACTAATAGATTATCCACATCTTGGATGCTGAGGACAGCCAGACATGTCCAACCAGGGTCCTCTCTGTCTGGGTGACCATGTGCAGAGAGGCTTCTTATGGTACTTACTGAGTAATGTTTTTAATACCTTTTTTGTGGAGATCACTAAGTGGATGCAGAACATAAATGGTTGCTTAAGTCCTGCTTTTCCGAGATGTGGGATTGGTGTCAATGTTTCTTTGTCCTGCCAACTTCTCCCCACCCTGGAGGTTTTGGCTGAGCTCCTCAGGGATGTCTCTGGCCTTCAGGTAAGTCTCTGTCACCACATTTACTGGCTTGCCTTGTCAGAAGGCAAGACTAGATGCTCAGCTAAAGAACAAAACAAATCAAATAAAGTCCCAGGTCTGCTTTTGATAGTGATTGCTATTCTCTTGTTAAATCCAAGATTGGGTGTCTGTCTGGGTGGCAACTCAGTCTAAGAGAAGTTCTGCTGCTTGCAGGATGTTAAATGAATTTAAGTTTGCAAGAGGAAAGTCAATGTTTGGTGCTAAAAAGAAAGGGATGGAAAAAACCCTGTAGAACCAAACTCAGGGGTGCATGGAGTTAGCAAGTCAATGGGTCAGAGAAAAGCCTGGAAATGCATGCAAAAAAGGATTCCAGAAGTGCTGCCATATCCTACCATTTCAGTCAGCTCCTGCAAAATATGAACCCTGGACTAAAATCAAGCAATGTTAAAATTGAGTTTTTATTTGGGACTGCATTTCAAGGGAGCTAAGTAAAGCTAACTAAAGTTCATTCTTGATTCAGAGAAATTAGTAAGAGGTTCCCAGACTTGAAAACAAGGATTATTTTATAGTTAGATTTGGAATGGGAGTTTTAGATATTTTAAGATTTGATGCTACTTGGATTTTCCCAAGAACATTTTGGGAGAAGGACTAGGTCACCACACTAAAGCTAGTTTCTGGGTTGCTGTTTATGTCCTCATCCCAGAGAGGATTTATTTTTGCAAAGGAAGCAAAATTCACTTCTAGGCATGGTAGGAATTTTTCGAGTCAGGATTAAAAGGTATGATGAGTTGGTATAGCTTTGCTCATTTCTGTGTCCAACTCTTTTCTAACTGAGCTGCTGAGGAAGAACTCATTTTGGTGTTGGCATCATTTCCTGTAGGAGCTGCTGCTGGATTTAGTGGTGCTGAATCCTGAGTCTGACAGAACACTTCCATCTTTCATGGCTGAATCTCTTTTCTGAGTTAACTTCCATTTTGAATGTGAGAAGTTTTATCAGACAGGTAAAAGTTGAGATTTTTTCTTTTTCTCTGAGTTTAGATAAGGAAATGAATTAAAAATATTTTTACTTTCTGCAATATGAATAGGGTGAGGTTTCTAGCCTTTCAAAAATTTAAAAGAATAGTTGTAACACAAATTTCGCTGCCAGTAACTTAACTGACATGTTCTGAACTACAATTTTGTGATGATTTTTCTTATTATAAAAAGAAATTAGTCTCTCTGGATGTCAATTTCTTTCAAACTCAACTTTTAACAGGCTTAAAATATGCAAGAAGTATTTCTTTAAAGACTTTCTTTGCATAATTCATATTCATTATTCTACAGCAAATGTTTCTTTCAAGAAAAAAAAGACTTAGGAAGAGTATGTTTAGAAATTATGACTAAGTTTAACAAATTTAAATATAAATGTGGCCAAATGTGCTCTCAAACTTCAGGAGCTTCTGAATGTGAAATGGATTAAATTGCTGGCACATTTTCATACCCATTGAATTACTATGTAACTGTTTAAATCCTGGATTTCTTTTTTCTCAAGAACTCAAAAAAACCCTCTTGTAGTGAAAGATTGGTTTGCAACTTCAAGTAGAGCTTGAAAATGAAATTTCTTGCTCTGTGCAGAAAAGCCCATATTTTGTCTGAATTGTTTTACCTTGCCTTTATAATATTTCTGTTCTTTAAATCTCCTGTTCTCAGAACTTCCATCCAGTATTTTTATATCATAACAGAAATGCACTCCTTTTTCATGCATTTCCACATTTCTATCTCTTAAGAGAAGACAATCATCACAGCTCTATAGAGAAGCCTTTTAATTCTACACCATTTTCTTAAAGCCTTACACTTTTTAAGATCTTATAATGAAGTCTTGTACTGCTTGAGGGTCTAAATTGGAATAGCAGCTAGCAAACTGCAGGCTTGGCCTTTAAGAAATGTGTGGTTTGTTTTTCTTCATTTACTAAAGCTTCCACCTCTGAGAATACAAAACAGTCAATGAATACAAATAAACTTTGCTAAATCATATTTTCAAAACAGCAATAATAAAAACTTTCTTGAAATCTTAAAAATGTTTCTTTCATCACTTTTTTTATTTCTTTTTTTTTTTTTTTTGTGCATTATTTTAACTGAACCAGTGTATTATGAAATTGCACTATGATGATGTTATATTAAAAGCACAAAAATTTTGCTCTACTTTTGAAAGCCAGAAGAGGATGGAAGATGCTGAAAAGGGTCAAATTCAAGGTAGATCTTTCCAAGTAACATAGAGTATCCTCACTTATAGTTCATCTGTACTGCAAATCTTTAAAGAGATATAAAAATAAATAAACTGGCAGTTCAACTCTATCTAAGTACCAGTGAATATCTTTTTGGGTTTTTTTAGGTACATCTTAGCATGTTCTTAATTTTCATTTATAGCCAGTTTGTCCAGGTAGACCACAAAAGCCAGAAATTTAATGATAGGTAGGGATGGAGTCATGATCCTGAGACTGATACAAAGGCAAAGTAGCTGTTTGTAATTAGAGTTTATGTGGGAAAATTTCTGTGGTGTGCTCTAGGACAGATGGTCTGTGCACCTGTTGGCTTTGACAATAAAAAAAAAAGTCAAAATTATCCCACTTGTTTATATTTTCCACTTCTTGTAACTCAGTGCAACACATCACATTAGTAGCAGGTCAATAGAGAAACAAAGATTTTTTCTAATTACTTCTCAAGTCAAAATGAATGTTTAGTTTCCATGGAAGTTTAATAATTAAAAAAATAACACTTTAGTGTTATTATGTTTACTGTCATATTTTTTCTTGTATGTGTCTCTTATCCTACACTAAAGACTTTCATTATTTATCAGAAGTGGCTTTTAATAGATTAGGCATGTAAATGTGAATGTAAATTAATATTATTTGTCTCTGTTGGCTCAGTGAATTTCAGAGCATTTGCTCAAAACTTAAAAGCATTTTCTTCATCTGACTCATGCTTGCTCCTACATAGATGCTGTCACACTTGAGTCTACTCTATTTTTTGGTGTGAATTTCATCCTATGCTATCAGAGAAGTAAAATCTGAAAATACCTTGAAGCCAGGCGCTGTTGAAAAAAGGAACCTTCTTTTTCTATTTACAGTTTGTCCTCATCAATGATCTTTTCAACAGAATCAGATGCCTCTGGCTTTCACAACCCATTTATGTGCATTCTAGCCTTGTCAGCTATGAATTTTATCGGATACCAGAAAATGAAGAGATTTTATGATTACAGCCTGGACTGCATGTATACACAAATGTAAAAGATATAAAAAATATATGTATGTGTTACATGGAAAATACAGCTTTACAAGCATATTCAGTAAGTGTTTAGCAGTGATTCCTGGCAGTCAGATTTTAGCTGATGCTGATTCTGTTTCTTTTTCTAATGACAGGATAAATCTTTTTAAAGGTCTTTAAGTCTTACAAAATATGAAATAGAATGCTTAGAAAAATTAGAATTTAAATAATAGCTGCCTGAAAGAAAACAAAAGCATTCTAATTTTTATTTTGCAACTGTTCTCTAGTTTCTTGTTGTTTTGTGGTAAGCTTTTTCCACTGAAAATCCACCCATGTTTGGAATGTCAAGTTGCTTTTTCCAAGAAATTTTAACAGAATAATAAACAATAATATGGTACAAAAATAAGTTTGTTGCGGTTTTTGGTTTTCTTTTTTTTTTTTTCTTTCTAGTATAGATTGTGCAGCTACTTTTATAGCAGTAAAAAAACAAATGTTGAGGTATTAGATATGTCAGTTTTGAAGGCAGGCAATAAAAGAATAAATCAGTGCAGGACACTTCCCTCTTGCTCTACTACTAGCAGCAGATGTCTCTATTTGGATTTATGAATTTGACTAAACTAGGAATTTGCATATGGAATTTTTTTTTATGCTGAAAGAAAAAACAGGTTGAGTAATTTTTACAGACTGTGACAGAAAATGAAGACCTCAGAGCTTTCAGAGGGACATATGGAAGAAGTGAGTAGTTTGTAATGCAAATGAAGATAAGTGTGGTTTTGTGGTGTTCAGCTATAGGCAATATATATCATCTGTATTTATTAAAGTTCATGGCATCTTTGAATATTTGAAAATAAAAGATAATTTTCTGGATGAAATGCGTTTTGGAACGGAAGACCCCAAATAAAGGAACATTGAAAAAGGCTACTAGTTGCCCTGCCTTGTCCAATCTTCCAGATAAGATGTGTTTGTGGAGGTTAATTTTAATGTTGATTTTCATCTGGTGCTTGCTCACACTCTCATCTGGTGTCCTGGGGATTGCAGACTTACCATCATCATTCTCCATTTTCCTGGCAGATACAGATGTCCTTGTATTTAAGGTTAGATCTCTAGTTTAACACATTTTTGTTGTTGTTGACCCCAGTGACAAGTTTTGATCAATCAGTGTTTTGTGTGGAATTATTGCCAACAGTGTTTTATGTGGACATTATTTTTACAGATTCCTATCTCATGGAAATGAGGGGTAGGAGAGCAAGTGTGTATGATTATCTGTGGTGGAAACACCCAACATGAGAATTTCCTAATTTGTTCTCCTCGCAGGGATTTGATATTTTACCATTCCAGTACATTTCGTAAGCAAAGCATAAAGATTTTGTAGTGCCAGCAGCATTTCTCCCAATTAATGTAAGAATCCAACAATGTTTGTGTCAAGAGGGAGCACTTTTGTCACTCTGAGGTGAAGTGGCACATTTTGTTATAAAGTCAATTCTGGCCTGCACAGCCAGGATGACTTTGTCTTGCAGTCCTAAGCTCAGTGACTCATTTGAAGAGTGAAGTGACCATAGGCTTTGGGCTATGTGACCCCTCTGGAATCTACAAGCTCAATGAATTCACAGGCAACAAATTAGGTTGTACTGGTTTTGGTCACTCATATTAATTTTTTTCCAATCATCAGCCCGACAAACTCTTTTGGTATATTTGCACTTGTCCTCATAATTTCTTTAATTGTCTGCATTATTGTAAAGTTATTTTTATCAAATAGCAATGCACATACTCTTTGAATTAGTGCTTGCACTGCTATTTCAAATAAAGGCTTTTACTGAAATTTATTTTATATATATATATATATGTGTGTGTGTGTGTATGTGAAGTATTTTCAACACTAAACAAAATCTTCCAGACTTTAAGTGTATGATTTAGAGGACATTACTGTAGGAAAATGTCCCTGATTTATAAAGTAAAATTGGCAGCCTACAGATGAAAATTTCTTGCAAAACTGAGAGGAACACTTTGCAGTGAGGTGTCGCTGACTTCTGTGAAGCTGCAGATTACACAAGTGTGTGGAATGTGACACGTGGAGATAACACTTCTGCTCTGTGTTTGTGATCCACCAGCACAGGATATAAATGTGAAGATCATCCCGGCAGCACTCAAACACCAGAGAGGTGCAGACGTGATGGAGAGAGCCCAGCAAAGGAGCAGCTCTCATTCTAAGAAAGGCTGAGAGGGGTGGGACTGCTTAGCCCAGAGCAGAAGATGCTCCAGGAATCTCAGCAATACTTTTACAAAAGGGGTACAAATCCCTGAAGGGTACAAATCCCTGAAGGGTACAGAGCAGACAGAGCCAGGTTTTCCTAACAGTACCTGGTGACAGCAAAAGAGATCATGGGCACCAAGTGAGATGCTGCAACAGGTTCCTGTCAAACATCAGAAAAATGCAACCAAGCATTGGCACAGAGATCATGTGTAAAGCTCTTTTCTTGGAGACATTCAAGAACCATCTGGATGTGGTCCTGGACAACCATGTTCTGGGGTGATCCCATTTGAAGAGAGCTGGATTAGACCAGATGACCTCCAAAAATCCCTTCCAAACTCAACCTGTCTGTGATCCTTTGTGAATATCTTAAAATGACCAGCCTGGGTCCTGTCCTCAAGGCAAAAATCAGATTTATTTTCTTCATTGGATTACTTAGGGTCAGCCTCTGCCATATCACATTACACTGTGTTGTATATGATGTCATTTAAGATCATACAAGTAACCCAGAATGAAAGCAGGAAATTAAAGGATTTTTTTCTCTCTCTCTGCAGCAATATTTTAAATTGCAAATTTCTGGCTTATTTTTGTACTGGTTTAATTTGCTGAGAGAAGCTGTGAAATCACCTTGGGTTGCAGTGCTAGTTTTACTATCCATCCAGTTTTAGTGTATTCAGTTTATTGATAGCTGTTTTCCTGATTAACACTGAGTCTGAAAGATATAACATTTATTCATGTTTTATTGTTTTACAAGAATGGAAGCCTATGCAAGGTAGAAAATGACCCAAAAGTACATCCTCAGAAGCTTTGTGGTTAGGTGTTCAGATATTTTAAACCCATCTTTTTATCATTTACAGGTTCCATAGAAAGTTTATACTAAAATATTTGATAAGTAACAGTTAATTTACACTACATTGGAGTGATTGTAATTGAGGTAGATATTGCTTTAGATGTGAAAATTAGGGTTGCAAAAATTGCACTGACTTGGGGTTACTGACCCCTCCAATAACTGCAGAAGGCAATACATTGTACCCCTCAAGGGCACAACAATTTTCAGAGTTCAGGCCATTGTGCAATGACACGATGCAGGAGAACTTAATTTTACTAACATTTCTGAAAAATGAATTACATATCAAAACCACATGTCTATAAGAGCTTAATTGTAAGGAGTGGCCAGCTCAATATGCAGTCTAGTTCCATACCACTGCAATTGTAAAATCTGAAAACAAATGATAAACTAAAAAAAAAAGTGAATTGGCTGAAAATAGTTTTTTTACTTGTGTTAAATTATGTGGTATCTCTCATGCAAATAAATGGGGAACTCAAATCTTTATAGTACCATTGTGGAATATAGCAACAAAGAACAGATCAAGTTTTCTTAACTTGACTTGTTATTTAGTGGTACTTTTGGACAATGTGGGTCTTTGTTCCCTTTCTCAGGTGTAAACCACTTTGGGAAGGTTTCCTTCTGTCCCCATGCCTCCAAATTGATTTCTAGCCTGCTGCTTTTTCTTCTTTATATGAATTATAAAGCTCTGTGAGGAAGTACCTGTTTGCCCTTTGCAACTGAAACAGCTCCAATTTCTTTCACTGTGTTGTCTGCAATAAGCTGTCTGACATCTCTTTTCAGATTTGTTTTCACAGGACATCAGATTCCAGTGCAGACACACTTCCTTGCCTTGGATATCTGTGAGTTGATAGACTACAGTTAGAGAAGATAGAGCTGTTTTCTTAGCTGTGATGGGAAAGTTGAAGAAACTAGATAAACTCACAGCTAGACTGCTTTAGGTGGAAAACTTTTTTGTCTTCTGAACCCTCAATACCAGAAATCTGAATGAAAAGTGTTCAAGTTTGTGCATGTGTTGGCTGATTTACCTGCAGTACCACCAAAGAAGCACACAAGGAAGACAGGGCATCACTCAAACCCCTGATCTCACTTGCAAGAGGAGCCTGAATTGTGAAACCACAGTTTTGGAATGCTGCTGCAGACTAAGGACCAGCTGGACAAGGTTGCTGTTAGAGTACAAGAGTTTTGGTTGGCAGCCCTTCCTATATTAGTTCATTTGAATTCACAGGGTTCACGATGATTTAGCAGTAAGTTGGAAGCAGGAACTGCCAATTATTTCTGAAAATTGTTACTGTGAAATCACATATGAATAAGAAGGCAGAAAGTATTAATTGTGCAGAAATGGGATGTTTCTTCACTACTTCATATCTTATTTTTAGGGTGGGGATGAGGCATTTGGTTAATGCAAGACACTAGTCCTGATGTCACAGTGTCACATATAGAAAGTTAATAGTCTACTAAGTCCTTTATTTCTTACAGAGTGTCATTTGTAGTTAGCTTGATCTGCTCACTGTTCAGGATAATCACAAGGCACAGTAGCACAGCAGCAGTGTTGAAGGGGAGATAATAATCTGTGCTATGAAACAGGGCTGAGAACTTGGGTTCAGAGCCATGACAACGCAGGCACAGAGCTCTCCAGTACCTGTCAGGATGGCAAATGTTCTTAAGCTGGGAGGAAAGAAAGGAAAAGTTCTTTAGCTCCCAAGTACCCAAGAGAGAAAATGGTGGTGGAAGAAAAGGATGAAAAGAGTGACTGGGGAGTTAAAGAGGACAGCAAAGATGCGTGCAGAACCTGTCTTTAGAAGAATTGGAATGAAATATAACACAAAGAGGAAGAGCTGGAAAGCCAGACTAAAGTTAAAGTCTGCGAGTTTTGCTCTCTGGAGTTCTGTGACATCCAAGCACTGAGAAATGCTTATACAGGACAGAGGATATGGTCAAGGAGCATTCCTAGTTAAGAATTTTTCATATTGAAACTTTGTGCAGGAAAAAAAAAAAAGTATCCTATTGCCACAGCTGAAACTCTGGTGGGCTTAAAACTGGCAGTGTTAATTTAGCTGAAGAGAAAGATTAAATTAAATTAGCAACTTGATAACCTTTCATACTTATTTTTTTTTCCATGTTTGCAAGGCCTTCAGTCTCTGGGGACTCCTGAGAACTTAAGAGAAGTATTTGTATGTAAAATACAGGGGATTTATAATATGAATAAATGACATTTATACTTTTCTTGTGTCTGTAGGATTGTAGAGAATTTCCTTTTGTCATTACCAATTTAAAAATTGTATACGTGGCCTTAAAAATAGAAACAGATTTTTTTCTCCAGGTTGTACCTCTACATGGAAATACCTTATTTCTTCAGCTATCAGGTTGCTCTCTCTTTCTTATATCTGGTGATTATCCTGCAATTGGGATCAAGTATCTTATTTTGTCAATATTTGTAGAGGGTTTAAATCCACTAAAGATCTTCCCATAGGAAATGTAATCCTAAATTTACGTTGATCCTTGACACATTTACAGCTCTAATCAGCTTACTTGTCTAGGTCTCTGCTATGAAGTTACTTAAGCAGAAGATTCTGTGAATATATCAAAATGTGTGATTATGTTTTTTAGTGCTTATTAAAATGTTCTTATTTTTGACATCCAGAAAAGTGAGAAGCAGTATTGTGCAAGCAACTTTTATGAAATTTCCCCAATGTTGTGATAATAATGTCTTTGCAGTTCTTGCTGCCCTGGTGAATATTTAAAGTACAGAAAATTTGTTGCTATTTAGCAAATGTACAAATAACAGTAAAGAAAATATATCTAAGGATAAGTGTATGTTTGTCAAGTAGAGAGATATATGACTGTTCTTTAGCATTTCAGAAGAATTAATCTGTGGTTTATCTGCCTGAAGCTTGTTTTCTTTTACTTTGAAGTTCATGATGTTTCTGCTATAGGTTTTTACTTGCATAATTCCTTTTGTCTAAGTAAAAAAAACAATTTGTTTTTTTTTGGGAGGGGGGCATAAACTGAATAAAGAAGTCATTCCTCTTGCTTAGAGAGTTTTTAAAGAAATCCATACAGTTCAGTACCAGTTATCTTTTCCTTCAGTTTGTAGTACACAGGTTTCTGTTTATTTAAAAGGTGAAACTTTGTCCATTTTCAAGTAATCTTCAAGGGTAAGCATCCATTAGATTTGCGTCTCAGCATTTATTTTGACTGATATAAGCAGATTCACTAAAAGAAACAAAATAATATTTTTTAAAGAAAGTATTGCTTTATAAAACAAGAAATTTAGCACAACTGATTCAAGGTAAAGATAAATTATTGTGCAAGAGAGCAGTGAATTTAAAAACTGATTTCTGAAGGCTTTAATTAGAAATGCAAACTTCACTGAATATTTGATAAAAGTTTCTTGTAGGCTTACACTGGCTCAGGTATGACATTCTGCAAAAGAGGTCCCTAACAAATTAAATTTTTGAAAGATGGAAAAGAAATGTACTTGAATGAAAATCACTTAAATTGCTTCTCATGGCAGCACATTTAATAAAACAATAATTTTACCAATTTCTCTTTAAAATTAGTATCAATTAAATATATTTATGTCCCTTTTGATATTTTATGAGTATATTTTATTGACTCACCCTAACCTTCCAAAGAGATTTACTATGTTTTATCAAATATCTCAACAAGTTCTTTAGAAACCTTTTAATGATACACCAATAATGAGAAACATCAATATGGTTCTCTAGTGTATTTGGAGAATGATGGAGTATTTAATCTTAAATGGATAAAAATGATATGGAATGGAATGATAGGCAGAGCTTTGATCCTTTAATATTGCTCAGATATGCACATTAGATGAAACCATGGAAATCTTTTCTGTGCTCTGATTTTATTGTATTTATTTGCCCACAGCTAACTCTAAGCTTTCAGTGTGTCCTTTCCCCAGCATTTCAGTCAGAAGGATCTGAGATTTAAAATTAAAATTAGAAGAAAAGTTGGTAATTCGATTTGAGGCAGTTGACTGGCAAACCTAATTAACAGTCAAAGACAATCTTCAAGGATAAAGGCTCTAAAACTCGAGAGAAAGAAAACAATAAGAGTTCCTCTGAATCCTTGCACTGTCACAAGAGCACTAATATTTGTCAGACATAAATTGTGAATAATGTTTTCTATTTAAAATTGTGCTTCTATCCGAATTTAATTGTGAAAGCAATATATGTAAATAGCCTTTTATAAAAAGTAATATTTAGAACACACACAGCTTTAATGAGTTGCCTGTCTCCTAAGATCTAATTAACAACATGACAAAATGCACTCTCTCTAAATCCATTAAGAAAAGAGAAGTCCATTTTGCTTGCTCTAATCCCATTAATGACTAATGAACTTAATATTTTACTATTTCTTTTTGATATCTTCAAGTTTCTATAGAACATCATTTAAAATCTTTATTTCTATGGGGAGGAAGAGATATAACTTATTCAAAATCTCTAAAATTATTTGATACAAAATATAGAACTTTGCAGTCCTGCAAGTGAGACAAAAGGCATACTAGAGAACACAGTCAGACTGACTGTGGTTAGTATTAAATGAAATCCTTTTCTTCCACGTTCTGTTTCTGTAGTCCATGTTTCTACAGCATGAGAAAATAATAACATCCTGCAAGAAGGAAAACAGATGTATTCAGGCAGTGACCTGGTAAAACCAGGCTTGCAATGTCAATCTCCTGTCTCAGGTATCCCTGCTGCTGCTCTCTTCTGAGTTAGCAGGCAGTGAAATCATCCATTTCAGCATGTATAGGTTAACATCTACAAAATCGAAAATACGAAGGTCATCAACTGAGTTGCATCTTCACCAGCAGCTTGAAACAATCTCCTTAGCTGCCCACTGACATAACTGAACACGGTTACAGACCAAGGATATCTTCTAGCTGCAGGATTCTTAATAATAACATTTCTCTAACTATTTCCTTTCCAAAATTAAAGTAAAATTTCTTTTCCTCCTCTGCTAAATGTACTCTGGTTCCAGTAGAAGAGAATTATGGTAGTGTATTGAAACAAATATTAGCCATTTGTTTGTTTAAAATTATTTCTTTGAAATAATATCTAGCTGGACATCAGAACAAGGCTAGTGCAAAGTATTTCTATTTAAATGAATTCCCAGAATAAGAAAAAAGAAAACAAAGGCTCAATTGCCAACATGTTTATGTTCATATTTCAGAATCCCAAAACCTTTCAGAAACTTCTTACCTACCCATGAATAAATGCATCCCAGGTACCTTTTAATTGGTTCATGAAAAGAGTTTACATTTCAAAATGGTTGGATCTAAAGTATCCTTTCCAACATAAATGAGTGTATGCAAAGAGCTATGCAGTTAAAGAGCATACATTTAACTCCATAAAAATAATGTCACGAGGGTAACTGATCATAACAGGATGTGGTTTAAAATATGGTGTGCATCTTGTGCTGCAGGGTAAAACTGATGTTTTGATTAGCAATGCTGTTCTCACTCTAGAAAACAATAAAGCAGAAAAGTGCACATTCCCATATGCATTGCTTCAGTTTTATGACACATTTCCACTGGATGCTCAAGCTATGGAGGAGCACAAAATGGGACAGACAACAAGGGAATGAGTAATTTAGTTTGGAAACAGAGTTGTGACTATATATGAGTAAAAAAACAAGTGTGGATGAAATAACTATATTCAATCATTCATTATGTGTCAAAATTGGGGAACAATACTTTTATTTTCTTAAAAAGATAACAAAATGAAGCAATGGACATATGATATAGTTGTATATTTACTGAAGTATTATAAATAACAAAATTCATGGTGTCAAATGCAACAAGGTAGGTGGCTAATAAATTGCAATAATTTTAGTAAAGATTATTCACTTTACTCCCTATTTTTGGCAAGATTAAACAACACCTACTATGCAACATAAAAGCTCAACATCTTACCAGTCCAATTTATTTGCACAATAAAATAAAGACAATTCTATTAGGAATGGAATCACCTAATAGTTGCACTTACAACTTTTTTCATAAATGAATATTGCTACTACTGCTTTAGCTCACCCATTTATTTTATGTTATGTTGCTTCCTGAAGAGAGACGCTGATCTCAAATCTGCTTGAATACAAGCAGAGAACAGGGGCAGGGAAATAAGGACAAATCATATCAGTTATGAATCTTCTTTAATTTCTCAGCATGACCATGTAATGTTACTTTTAAGTAACTCTGAAAGCATCAAAAAAACCCTGATGTTAAAGGACAGAGAATTGATATTAGCAACTGTAGAGATTTGCAACTTAGAAAAGAGCAAACAATAAAAAAAGCAGAAAAATGGGTGAAAATGGGAAAAATTGGGGGAAAATGGAGAACATTAGGAGAAAGGGAAATTTGGCTCAAAAATGGGCAAATAATTGGGAAAAAAGCAGAAAATTAAAGACTTGTAAATAATGGCAGAAAGACAATGTCTCCCTTAGAGTTACAGAGATCATTTAGGTAGCTTTCAGCAATCCAAAACAAGTGTTCAAAGGTTGCAGAATAACCAGGTTTGCTAGTTTGGGATATATCCCTCTCAGAGAGATTTTCTTGTGTCTTTTCTAGCATTTGTGTGGAAGGGATTCCTCAGGGCTCAGTGCAAACCACTGGGCAGATCTCAGTGCCTCTGCAGCCATTTCAAATGGTTGGCAACTATTTTCTTTTGCATTAGCAAATTGGCAACTGAATTTACTTGGAACTCATAGCCACTTAAAAGATTTGTTTTCTATTTTCCTACTTCCTCTGTCTGCAGACTGCCAATCAGCTTCAATATATGCAAGAAAAAGGACTTATGAATTTAGAAAAACTGATTTTGTTACACACTTTGTAAAAATATTTGGATTAGCCTATCGTAAAAAGTGCTTTTCAGAGTGAAAATTAACCATATGTATTCAGTATACATCTATGGATACCCTGTCTCAACAGAGGAGAACCAGTAATTCTTTCGGGTTTTATTTTTTGCTCTCAGTCAAGTTGGATAATATGTAACCTTGAGGATTCCACCACATTCTGGAGTACTTTAGGATTCTGGAGAAAGTGTTTAAATGAAGACAAACACCTAGAGAGCAGGTGATTACATTTTCAGTAAAAATACTGCATTGTTCATGTGTCATGCCCACCAACAGTTGTAGTAATGCAGGTCAGTGTGGGATCTGATATGCATGATGAAATAAACAGTCAGATAAATTATTTTAGGTTCCTGATTAATTTTATGAGAGATCCAAATGATCAGCAACTTACAATAGTGGTTTCCCCTCATAGGAAAGAGAAAACAGCTAAAGGCACAGAGATAAAAAAAAGACGTTTTAACAGTCCTGGGGGATTAGGAAACTAAGATTAGCATGGAAATGTGAGAGGGCTGGAAATCCAAAGATGCCTTTGCTGAAAATATGTGCTTAAGTACTCATGTAAATATTCTAAACTCAGAATCTAAAAGCCCTGAGGCAATGTCTACATTTTGAGCTATACCTTTCATTGTTTCACTATCAATTTTTACCACATGGTGATGGGATAGATTTCTCTGTATTTAGATGTTTGGGTTTTTTTCCTGAATTGTATTTTCACATAAAACTGTGAGACACGATGGGGTATCCTGTAGCCTCTGTACTCTTGGAACAGATCTGGGATCCACTCTGTGTCAAGAGTGATCTTTCACTAATGTATAGTTGATTTTCTGAGAGAAGAGCCCTGGATAAATGTAGGAAGAGGGAAGGATTAAACAAATTAAGAAAGAAAAAGCTCTTCATTCTTGTAAATAGAATCAAGGAATGTTAAGGGGTTGGAAGGGATTTTAAATATCATTTAGTCTGTCCCAGCAGTTCAAGAGGTAAAAACAAAAGGAGCATGGTCCACCTCTGGGTTTGTCATCAGAGCTGATTCTCCCAGTTCAGACACAGGAGAGATGATTTGTATAGAAACAGCAGAGCTGTGGAAGGGTTTATTAGCTTAAATTGATGTTGTGCATGTAAGAAATGCTGTGGTAATACTGACGCCTAATAATCTTGGAATTGGATCTATCTAAGATTACTAGATAGGTATATATAGATATATCACCTCTCAGTAAGTCAGATCTTGTATCCTCATATTCCTGTTGATAAATGCTGTGAAATTATAAACATAAGCTGTTGTTCTAAATGAATTATCTATTTCTGGTATGTGTTTCATTTTAATAGGAGAAATCCCAAAATTACGAGGGTATACAAAGCTTGCCAATTTAGTAAGTTTTTTTAAATCCTAGTTAGTTGAAGTGGGTTTTGTTTCTTTTTTTCTTTTTACATTGACTCAGTTCTTTGGATGCTCATAGTTTATATGTTCAGGAGCTTCTATGAAATTTTTTTCAAGAAAAACATTACATTTTCTTTCTCATTGAAATTACTGCTTTCCTGCTGTAGCTCACCCAGTTGTGGCAGACTTGTGTGTCAAATCAGAAAAGATTTGCTGTCTCACTCAGGTGAACTTGGGAGAAAACATGAAAAACTTGGAGGTTTATGTGTACAAAACACACATGTTTGGGGAAATGAAAATAATGCAAGCAATAACAACTCCGTTGAAAACAGATCCTTATTTATGATCTTGCTTCAACAACAAATTAAAGGAGAGCTTAATAAATCATTATATTCTTTGTCTCTGGATCCTGTTTTAACAATGACTCCTACCATTTTTTAGCTTCCCATATACTACATAAAGCCAACAGGTATTTAATTTTGATATAATTTAGTTTTGCAATTTCTCATTCTAGGCATTTATTTCTGACTATTCCTGTTGGTTTCTACTTTAATTCTTGCATTTGTTCAGTCTTTTTATATGTATCTGTAAGTACAAATTGCTTAAAAGAGTCTTTGCGTTTATTTGAGAAATCTTACCTGTTCAGAAAATCATCCTTCCTGCTGAAGATGATTATTTTAAAGTGAAGAGTAGAATTTTATATTGTTATGGAAGTAAAGATGCTTGTGTCTTTCTTGGGATGCTACCCAGTAAGTCAAAGATCGTTCTTACAGACTGATAACTTAGTACATTTCATTTGAAATGGGAATTTTACTGTTATTTCTAGCAATTTAAGGCTTTTTCCCCTGTAATTGCACTGACCTAAGCCATTATTTTGACAGCATTCTACTACTTCTATTTTTTTTTTTTTTTGTCCTCTGGTTTTTATGTTAGCACCCACAAGTACAGGAAAGAATCTCAATTTTCTCTGGCTTTCTGAACATCTGTGTTTTTTACCACTTGAAATAAACTTTTTTCCCTTGTGTTTCCAAGTTTTTATTGCAGTTTGCTTGTTTTACAGTCCAGAGAATCATGGAACAGTTTTGATTGGAAGGGGTATTAAAAATGATCTGGTTTGAACCCTCCTGCTATGGCATTTTCTAGTTTTATGAAAGAGTAACTTACCTAGAAGTGACAATTAAATAGGGGATAATTAGACTTATACTGAAGAACACTGGACGACCATGTTGTGAGAATATTTGCAGGGGCAATGTCCCAGCCTGGAGAATTCAGGGAGCAAACCCCATGGTCGATGTAAGAGGATCAGCGAATCAACACAAGAAAATGATCTGCAAAAACTGACTGTGACAACATGGAATGGAGATTTCTAGAGCCTTCTTGGATCTTCTCTCCACATCAGGGCTATACTTTTGGTTAGCAGTGTCTGCCACACCAGCGATCTGATTTGGATGGATTTTCATGTTCAGTGCTGTCAATTAGTAAGTTGAAAAAGAGGACAGCTAAGATCATGAGGTAGGTTGGGTCTTCAGTGACAGCACAAATCAGGCTTAAAGAGAACCCAACTGCCAGAAATCACTGGAGCTGGTAAAAATGTCTGCATAACTAGAAATATATTTCCTTTTCACAGGAAAAAGGTATTTTTGTATATATCTCTTTTGTGGCCATAATCTTCATATTTTTAAAAAGGTGAAAGGAGAGCAGAATGGGTCTACTAGACTCTTGTAACTCTTAGGAACAGGGGAACATAAAAACAAATTTATACTCCTGCTTTTATCAATGAATTCCAGAGATAAAAGGAAAAAGAGGTGGATATCTCCCATTATCATAAGATGTTAATGAAAGATTTAATTAGCAGCTGCAGCATTGTTGTACAATAAATCAATTAATCTCTCCTGCCCTTTCCCTTGTGAACCTTTTAAAAACTCACAATTAATTAATTGAAATCTTTTGTCACTTAATCATTGCCCTACAACCCTGAATTATCATGTGATGCAGTAGAGTAAAAAGCCACATTTTTGATGCACATGGGATGACCCTTCTAGCTTGAATTAATTTACAATGGTTTTGCAGAATAATTTATGACAGCCTCTCTGCTGCTTTGTTTGAAATTTGAAGGGAATTTTTCACCATGTTGCTTGTTGATGAGGAAGATATGTCTACACATGAATACATCTAATTTATACAAGTTCTGTAGTCATAAATATATAGTCATACAATGAAAATAATAACACAATATATAACATGCAATGCCATTTTCCCCCCACTGTTCATCTTGCAGCATGTCCTTCGTAGCTCAGTCCTGCAAATCAGATCACAGACAGAGAAACATCAGTGCTGGAAAAGCTCCTGTGAAGGAGACATCACTGATTCAAGGCAATTCCTTGATTTTGAAATGTAGGAAGAACTTAGCCATATTTTACCTCGTATTTCTCACATAAAATAAGTCTTGTGTTTGAAGTGGAACAAAAATGAAAGAGCTGTCCAAAGCTGCATATGCAGAAGATAATTTGTTTAAAGAATGAAGTGGGGAGTAAGGGGTTGAATATTTCACTCTGGTCTACTGCAGGGTCCCAGATGTCCTTGAGCAGAGCCTCTGCTTGTTCACTCGATTACTTCATCTCTAAAAATAGGTCAATAAATCATGAAAGTTAATTAGGCTGTGTTGGATATCTGCAGAGAGAAAGTGGTGGTATTAATAGCTATCTTTTTATATCTTACCTTTATTCTTATTTATGGGTTAACATGCCAAACATGTAATTTCATGTAATACTCAAGGTGATTTCCACAATTACCATAGCCCCGTCTGGGATCTTGACATGAGAGAGCTGCAGCCAAATGCTTCCCAAAGGTCAGCAGATGTTTGAATTACTTTTCTGCCATTAAGGTGACAATGGTTATACTTTCTCTGCTGCTTCATGCTTGTCTGGGTAGGGTTAAATACATTCAAATGTAAAATAAAAATTCAGGAATGAGTAATACATATTTATAGGAAATTAATATTGTTGGCAAAGTTTGTTTTGCTGACACTGTTTATAAAAGCACAGGTGTGTGATAAAAGATTTTGACTTGAAATAAAATTGCTCCTTAGCTTTGATTGGGCTGCTCTTTTCTTTTTCTTCTGCCTTTTATGAAGCACATGCCATCTTTAACGAATTATCTACTAAAAAATAATCAAGATTCTCTAAAGTATTTAAGTTGCCAAAAGCAATCCAGAGACTTTCTGCTTGTCTTGGTTTTGGTTGTCATCTTAAAAGCTCAGAACAAATTTTCTCTTCGCTGCAGTAAATGCACTTTGATTAATATTGTATGCTTCATTTTTGTATGGAGATTCCAGGTTGTGTTCTGAAATCTGCAGTGAGGAGATGCTGTTCAGAAAGTCTTGGACAAGAAAAAAAAGGTGTTTGTTAGCGGAGAACTAAACCAACAGGTGCCACAGTGGCGCAAGCAAGCACCTGAGCTCTCCTGTGCCACTTCCAGAGCACATCCTCCCCTCCAGCAGCCTTCCCTTGTGGGAATGATGCCACAGAGAGCAGATGACAAAGGCAATTTGACCTCTTTGACCAAGGTAATTTGAGAAATATTACAAAGGGCCTTCCTTCATTTGCCTGTTTCATCTGCTGTCATATCTTTGCCAAAATGATTTGTGCTTTTCCCATGTCCAGAGTGCCTCTCCTGAACTAACGAATTCTTGGAAAGGGATCTCTTTAGAAAGACTGTCAGGAAAGACAGATGTTGAAAGGGACTTGATAAATTAGTGTCAGAGTTCATGAAGTAATTGGGTGAAAGAATTCCAGCAGTCCTGTTGCTGTTGCTGGCAGATGCAGAATATCTCTTAGCTTTCGTGTGAAAGACGAATTTTAAGCTGAGTTAAGGCTGTAAGAAACCTGTTTCCTCCTGGTTTTCAGTGAATCAGGATGATGCAGACGGAGCATCTTCAACTATTCCTAGGACTAATAAGCTAGAACGTACTTGAAAGAGAGTATGCTAAAGCATAATTTTGTTAATCTAATTATGCACAAGATTTCTCTATAGTATATGATAAAAATGTAACTATTTTGATAAAAGTTCGTCTTCTGCTTGGCAGGTGGCTTTGTCCCTTAAAAACAGGAAATAAAAATATAGAGAACTTCTTCAGCTTCACATAGTTATTACAGCCCTTCATACTTACCTGGGAATTTCTCCATGATGAGATCAAAATGAAAGTAAATAATTCCGAAATAAAATGGCTTTCAGACTAATTGGCTGACTTAAAAGCAGTGTGTTAATAAAAATTCTAAATAACTGTTCAGTTATTGAGAAATGGCATGTATGGGAACAAGGACAAACAGGTTTGGTTCAGAAAGGTGACGATAATTCTTGATTTACATGTTAAGGTTTTGGGTTTTTTCCACAAGAAGGCAAGGTTAGAATATTAAATGTGGAAATGCAGGCTACCACATTTAGGGCAATTATTTTAAGGCAATAAATTAAAGTTTCATAGTGTTCTTTTCTTGGATGCTTGCAGCATCCTGCCTGGCATTATCCTTGTCTTAGTAAAAGGAAATTCAGAGGATTATTATGGGGATAACCAAGTCAGAGCAATCTGGAATATCCTTGAGAGTTGAGAATAAATATGACACAGCTGAACCATTAAGAAATAGGCATTAGCCAATGTAGGGGGTTTGTTTGTTTTATTGTTTTACAGCAAGCTTGTGAGCCTGCTGTTTTCTATTCTTTGTGGGTTTTTCTTTTAATTAGCTCTGTGTTACAACCACTGAAGATACTGAAATAAAAACGTTGCTTAAGCAGATGTTGTACTAGAAAATGGGTCCAGTTCATTAAATGTATTTGTGTCATTTAAATTATTTACTATAATCTTCAAAAAGACGTTCTTTAAGAAAAACCCACGACTTGTAAAGACATGTGAGTTACTTCCTCCTAAAAGCAAATATTTCACTTATTAAAATTTAAAGATTAGGTATATGATAAATGGGGTACTCTTTTTTTTTGTTTGTTTGGTTTTTTTTGTTGTTTTTGTTTAGTTTTGTATTCTATAACAATCCATCTGTGTGAAAATTTCTGGGGTTTTTTAATGGACAGTAGGTAATATCTGGGGATAAGAAAGTTCTAAATTGCAGAGATTTGCTGTCTTGCCTGCTTTCTTTGCAATACCTCTAAAACAAATGTACCTTTTAAAATGTTTTGTGAGGTAACTTCCATGATCTTTATGGATCCTTGTTTTCCTTATTTACATATGTGAAACTAATGATCTCTTTTTTCATTGGATTCTTTTTTATTTTGTCTCTTGTTCATTAATTTTGTTATAATTTGATCTATTTTTGAAGCAGTCTTAAAGGAAGGTAAAACTGGTCTGTACTGTGATATGGCAACACTGAACAAAGTCATGAAATGATATCCCATTGTGTTAACAGAAAGCCACAGACAAAATCTATGGCTTCTACTGTGCTTCTTTTATGTCATAACTCTCAAATAATTCCTGCTGGGAATAGTCAGCATGAATTTACCAAGTGCAAATAGTGCTTGACTAACCTGATCATCTTTTGAGATGAGATGACTTGTTCTGTGAATAAAAGGAGTGCAATAAGTATTGTTAACTTTGATCAATGTACCTGCTTTTCATTTAAGTCTCTGCTGGAAATTTTGTGTTGTCATAATATTCAAACAGCTATCTTTGCAGACACCATTCTGTGAAACACTGTGTGGTGGTCTAAGGAATATTTTTAACATTTTATATAATTATTGTCTTAGCATTTTTTTCTTTGTTTTTCTTCTGATGGTGCAAAACCTGGATTGTCAATATTCATGCTATTGTTCTTGAATTTTAAGAGGAAGTTTTTGTTATTATATAAAGGATGTGGCTTGAAACCAATCCCTAATGATGCTGCCTCTGACCACTTCTCTCAATGATAAATATTACTAACACTTTAAAAATAGCTCCTCTGTACTCCAGAGGTCACAAAAAGCCCCACAGGATAACTAGAGAGAGGCTTGTATAGGTCTGAACTTGGAGGTCACTTTCCTCCATGTGACAGTGTGAGAGAGCTGGAGACTGTGCTATATTCTTATCTCCCTTTAACTGGTTTTTTTAAGTCATCTTCCTTCATGCAACAATTCATTAAACATCCAAACTCTAATTCCCAAGTGTGTTTCTATTCACAGTGTGTAAGTACAGAAATGGTGATATGCTAGGAGAGATTTGCTTCTTGAGCCAGTTTTGTTGGTCTGATAGCTGAGAAGTTCAGTCTTCATGTAAAGCATGTCAGTGAATTTCTTTGTAACTAGCTGAGATACAGCTGTGTATTCTGATGGGAAAGGAAGCAGAGTTTTGAGATGTTTTGCCTCTTTTGTTTATATTTTACTTGGTCGTCAGCAGTCTGTCTGCAGAACTGCTTCAGTCTCTCACCAGAGTCATTCATCTCCTGCTTTGGTTATAAGGAACCATCAGGTTAAAGGATATTAGCCCTCATGTAATTAATTTTGTCCTTCAATATTGAACATTTTGATCAGTCCCTAGCCTAGAAATTACCCCATTTGCCATATTTCAAGGTTTTTTTTGTTGGACCTGAGCCACCATACAAGGCAGCTCATCTAAAAGTCAAGCAAAAATGGACTTTTATTAAGAAATATAAATAGATGGATAGGTCTTGGAGTAACCATTGATGTTAAAGTTTAGGGAAAGTAACAACAACTAATTATTTTATGTTCTCTTCTGAATGAAAAGGTATTGGTTCTTGGGAGAAGCAAAGGGGAACCTAAAAGAGAATAGCTAGTTTAGCCAGTCTTTGCAAGTCATCAGATAGGTTTCCAGGATATGTTTGTATTTAAAAAAAAATGAGTCATCCCCCATTAAAAACAAACAAATAAAACCAAACCAAGCCAAACCAAAAAACAATAAACAAAGAAACCCCCCACTCCCCCCCCCAAAAAAAAAAATAAAAACCAAAATAACCTGCTTTCACTGTAATTTGAAAAGTCTAGTGGTCTTCATTATAGGGAGATAAATAGATATAGTAGATTAGATATAGATATAGATATAGATATATGTATAGATATATAGATGATACAGATAAATATAGATATGTTTTCTGTAAGAAAGAGTAGGACAGCTGTGACATCTTCCTCTGCTCTGAATTATGCAGGTAATTTTTGGATAGAAAGTCAAGCTGTTTTCAGCAGTATTTTGTTATATATTTAATTATGTAGTAGTAAGATATTCAGAAGTAATTTATTCTTTGCCTCAATGACTATGTGCTTATCATTATTGTATTTTGGATAGAAAGTGGCTCAGTAAGAAGAATGAAAAGTTCCTGTACTGTGTAGAGCTACCTCTCAGATCCCAGGCTTCTTGCATTAAATCTCTCTTGCCCCAAACAGTGTATCAACACCTGACTTTTACCCAGGCCCCATATGTAATATAGACCTTTAGAAAAGTTATTTTTTAACTGGTGGCATTTGTGCTTTACTGTGCAAGGCAAACAAGAGTTATTATTGAAGGGAGTGGCATTCCCTTCAGCTGCTGTGGTTTGGTTTGACAGGAGTCATGAATCAAAGCCATTCACACTGGGTTATTAAGTGATATCAATGGCCATTTACATTGGTGAGTCTGAGCAACTAAAGTGGTCAAATTGTCCTTTTTATGCAAATTTATCTGATTTTGCTGGTGTGCTCTGGCTGCAAACCTTTAAATCCTTCCTTACTTACATTGCTAGAGTTTGCAAGAGCCAGTCTGTTCTGCTGTTCCCTAGGGCAGAAGATAAATTAATTTTTAATAATAGCAATAAGAATAATAGAAAATGAGTCTGGAGCTACCATGGGACACACAACATGGTTCAGAATGCTTCTCAAAAAAAACTGTTTCTGTGAAATCTGGAGGACAGATGATTACTAGTGGGAACTTAAAAGTTGATTATTAATCTAACTTTTCTAACAATAAGAACAGCTGAAGCTTGGGTGACAGTGATTATAATGGGCAGAAAATGGCCACTTTTATATTAAATGCCCACAAAACCACCACAACTTGCGGTTTAGAGTATGATGCTGAGCACAGCCATGGGAGGCAGTACTTTTTGTGTGTGCATTCAATTTTCTAAATGTGAAAGGTAGAATACTTGACAAAATTTTTCATTTTGTTTTCACTGTTTTGCAATATCCCAACTTCATTGCATTTTTAAAGGTTTTTTTAACAGTATTTTTGTGCAGAAATGTTCCATGCTGAATTAACTATTTCCAGGGATAAATCTAATCTCGGTGTTCAACTATCCAGTTATAATGACAGAGAGAGAGATTAGGCATCATGGCCACACTTTAGCAACTCATCTTGATTCCATCAATTTTTATCCTCACTGAAGAGATATGAAAATGAAAACAATAATATTAGTTTAAGACTGCATATTTTCAACTATGGTTTTGTTGAAAACTCTCCCAGCTCTAGGCAAACTATATAAACATGAAACTGCTTAGACTGTTAGCCAAATAAATTAATTTTAAATAAAACATTTATGGATTTCATTGCTGGATTCATTTGAGATGCAGTGAAATAATTAGAAGCAGCACTTCCTCATTTTTATAGCCCCTAGTTATTGTTTAAATGTTATTTATATGCATATATATACATTTTAGATTTGTCTAGTTTAGACATCTAAAATATTTTTATCTCAAGTTTTTCAAGGTCTGTTTTGAAGTCTGTTATGAAATTATTTTCCATATGCAATGAATAATCATACACTCAAAAGCATATGCAATATTAGTATTCATCTAGCTTAAAGCAAACTCAAACCATAAAATGTAAGTGTATTCCTTATAAAAAAAATCAGTATATTTTTTTGCCAATTTGTCATTGGATCCTCATTTTGGTCTGAATAAGTTTGATGTGTCTGGAAAACAAACCAAACAACCAAAAGCCCCAATTATATTATTAATATTGTTGTTGCTGTGAAGAATTAGTTCACTTTAAGTTTTAATTATAAAAGTTCCCTCTCTCCATCTGCCCTGGATCAAATCTGTTCTGGTTGCTTCTTGGATCTCTTCCCTAAACTGGATTTCTATTCAGATTTCATTTAACAGTCTTTGTATTTGCCTTAGAGCAAATACATACTTTCCCTTCATTCCCAGTAGAAACCTTATTTGTTTTATATATTGGCTTTGGTTCAGTTGATTCTCAAGCATCTCTTGGTCATAATTATTTTGAATGTATCCACATACAGCCTCCAATCTAAAGCCTTGAAATCCAATTTACAGCAAAAAATTCCAGCTGCCTGTCTGAATAACAGTGAGTCTTCCTTATTAGTCAGTCTAATCATAATTATTTTAGATTGTAGTCGGTAACTAACATCACATATATATTCTCTGAGTAGCATAATCTGGGCTTCATATTATTTCTGTAAATATTGGAACTTTCTGAAATTTCTTAATGCATCTTTTGCAAAGCCCGGGGTTTTTTTTTGTTTATTTATGTGTGTGATAATCTTAATTTGATGTTTTTCTGCATACAGTAATCTATTATGAGAGTAATTGCTTTAGCAAAATTTGAGCATCCAAAAGAATTGGACAACATTTATGAATTGAGTAAATGTCAGTCATTTCCATTTTAATTATGAAATATTAGTGCACAAACCCCATGTTGAATTGTGTGTCTTCTGTACCTAATTGCATCATGTAGTTAATATTGATTGCACTCTTGTCAGTGACAGCAGAACACAGCCATTAGTTACCAAGTCGATTCTTTTTTTTTTGCTTCAGGGATGCTTTATCCCACAGTTATGATTAAACACAACTTCCATCTGCTCTAGCCTTAACCACGTTATATCTGACCCAAACAGAGAGTGGAATGATTCCAGACTCTATCACATTGCTTGGCTCAACATTTTTAGCTGTGGTAACTGTTTCATTTCATCTAAAAATCTGGCAATAAGAGTCTTTCAGTTTTAAGAAGTGAAAAAAATCTTTCAAAAAACGTCACAAATTAAAGAGTCAGTGGTTCAATGTGAACAGAGATAACCAAACACTAATTTCGTCCCCATTAGATAATATAATTTTTTATGCTGTTATTTTATGTCATCATTACGTAATCATAATCATAGAATAGTTTGGGTTGGAAGAGACCTTAAAGATCATCTTGTTCCAACCCCCCTGCCTTGTCAGGGACACATTCTACTATCCCAGGTTGCTCAGAGCTCCATCCAAGCTGGCCTTGAACACTCCCAGGGATGGAGCATCCACTGCTTTCCTGGGCAGCCTGTGCCAGTGTCAGAGACTGAAATAGTTCATGCCTCAAACATTGATATAAAGTTTTGCTCATTATAACAAAAACAGTATAAAGAAGCTACAATCAAAGAAACCTCCCTGAAGATACCTGACTGGGACTTTGGACTGAGTCAAACTGCTGAGATTAGATAAAGGGAAACCTATTGTTCAATCATCTCAAGCTGAAGGAAAGGTATGCATACACAAAGGCCAAAGCCACCAGCTGTGCTGAGAATCATCCCTGGCTGAGTTTGGGGTGGGGGCAGAGCACAGCTCACAGAAGCCAGGTTGACACAAACTGGCCCAGCTGTGGAACCCCCAACCCCACAGGCCACATCCACGGGACTTTCACGTGAGAGGCAGCTGAGGGGGAGTCACAATCCATCACAGACCCCCCAGAGTGCTAGGCCTGGCACCACAGGAGTACACGTGATGCAAGCAGAGTCTGCTGCTAGAGGCTGCCCCCTCCCCCGGGGGGACATGCCTGGACATTGCCCCTGGCCTGAGTGTATATTAACCCATGGCATTCTGTGCTTTTCGGGGGGACCACCACCACCGAGAAGACCGGCTGGAGAGGATCAACGCAACATCGTTGGGATCCACGGATGGTGATATTTTCTCTTTCCCTCTTTCTGTCCCCCCCACCTCTTTTCCTACTTCTCTTTTTCTCTCTTTTCTTCCCTCTCTCTCTCATATTTTCTATCAAATAAAACCCATACTATTGATTGGCATATGGTCTCGTTTGTACCTTAATTCGGGTAGAGGTATTTCTAAAGAACCTTAATAATTGGATCATAACATTTTATTGGCGTAGTCGGCAGGATAACATTCTCTGACCCGAAGTGCCTTTCACAATACTATTGTCTTCTCTCATCAAGTAATTTCACGTTCTTCCTTTTATACTATTTAATTATAATAATTATACTATATAATAATTATTAATTATACTATACTATGTTAGTATACTATATACTAACAAATATAAACACTACCTTTTTTTTTAAAAGGTAGTAAAAATCGTTGTAACTCCATCCATAACAATTCTCTTAGACCAACTTTCTTTGACGGGTTGTGCATATTCTAGTTTGTTTAAACACTTAGAAATTTGACTGCAATTTTCTCTGAGTACATTGTGGAAATTGAAGTGTCATCTCTGGGGGCCAGAAGTTATAGTAAACTGATATGGGGGTTCTAGTTCCCTTTAGTGTCTTTTGTTGTGCGAGTCCAGAATTGGCAGGTTTCAGTCCTGAAGCCAATTGTGCTGCTTGTGTCTCGTGGGGAGGCCTTCCTGTCTGTAGTTTGTAGTAAAAGCCTCTCCTTAGTGTTTTGTGCGGAGCTAGCGAAGCTCCTGTTCGTGGTGTTGTGCGGAGCCTAAAAACTCCTGTTTGGAGGGGACCCACGCCCCTACTTTGTGCGGAGCTGGAAAGCTCCTGTTCGTGGTGTTGTGCGGAGCCTAAAAACTCCTGTTTGGAGGGGACCCACGCCCCTACTTTGTGTTTTTTGTGTGTGTGTGTATTTTGTTGTAAAAAGCCAGAATTGACAGGTTTCACTCCTGAAGTCACTTCTGCAACTCTTGTCTTTTAGGGAACACCCCCCACCACCCTCCCCCCCCAGTCTGTGGTTTGTGTGGAAAACTAGAATTGGTTCTAACCCTGAAGCCCATTATAAAGCTGCTGCCTTGTGAAGATGGTGTTGTCCCTGTACAAGCTTACGTATTTTTCATGCAGCTTCCCCTGTTGGGAGGCTGTAGAAAAAGTTTAGGGGAAAATTCCTATCCCAAGCAGCCAGTAGAAAGATAATGTTGTATTGTCTTTCTTTAGTTAATTTGTTACTTACCTGTCTACCCTAGCTTAGACTTAGTGCAAGAAAAAGTAGAATAAGAAGCAATTAGTTACTAAAAATATGCTTGGTTACTAAAAAGGTGATTAATTCTTCAAAATGTTTTAAACAATGGCATTGTTTGTCACTAAATTTAATAATGTCCAAAAAAAAAGTATTGCCGGGGAAGCTTGTTTCTTTTCTTTTCCAGAAATGTCAAACACTCTTGCATTGAAGATAAGGAAAACGAGTATGAGAGCAGAGAATCTGCAAACAGCAAAATCATGCCTAAATGAATGTACCAACACATGAAATGATGCTGCATGAGAGCCAGTGAAAATTTAAAATGTCACCATAATTGCTTACATTGTCAGTTTGTTAACATTTGTAATTTATTCGTGTTGTCATTGCAAGTAACTTGCTAGAAGATCAAATATTAGTTAAAATATTTTATATATTCTTATGTTTGATTTTTATCTAACTTATTTTGTCTTTTTACTGAAAAATAATGTGGCAAAAGTTGTTATAGATGCATAATTTGTCTCAACCAATTTAATCCTGAGAGTTGGTATAAGAATTTACACAAAATGCACTAATCATCTCGGTTCTGCCTTAGAAAAATTTAAAATTATTATAATTTGGCTAAATTTTTCAAATTTACTAAGTAGTGGATTAAAAAATCTTAACGAAACACAAACGTTTTATGAAATGACGTAAATAAAAAACAGAAAAGCCTTCTACCAGCTCTCAAACCAATGGCTGTTAAATCTCCTGCCATATATCCTAAGAGAGTATTTTAACTCTGCCTCAAAAATTCGTGAGAAAAAACTAGTTGAGATAATACAACTAAATTTGAAAAGGAATCAATTTCATTTTTTAATTACACTGATTGTAAAGCTATAATTTCTAATTTGTTTCAAGGCTAAATTACAACAGTGCTATAATCTGAATCTTAAAAAACAGAGCATAGCCCTCATGTAAAGATAAGATTGCTTAACAATAATTTTTATAAAATCTTTTGTATGTTAATTTTGTATCATAAAGTAATTTTCATGATGTATAGAATTATCCAGCGAAAAAGAAATATTACCTATAAAATTCTACCAACTATATGTAAATGTGGTTGAGAAAGAAACATACATCCCTGCTAAATCCATCCACATTTATACAAAAAAAAGAAAACCAGCTGTATAATTCTATAACCAATTTCCAAACATATTAAGCTAACATCTAAGAGATACAATATAAAAATACCCCTCACACCCACCACCCATTTAAAAACACTAATTCCTAGGGTCGCGGGGTGGAGGTACTAACTAATGAAAATTAAATTGATAATTACAATTAAATTTATGCTTTGAACTATTGTACCTATTAGTATAATATTGTACCTATTAGTATAATTGCTCATGTTATTGCTTCTACTATTTCTATCTTTTCTCCCGTTATCTTTTTTTTCATCACCTCCGTGGACAACCCATAGGCTAAAGAAGATTGCTAAAAAAGAGACATTTATTACAATGTTTGAGTCACGGGGTGGCTGTCAGAGACTGAAATAGTTCATGCCTCAAACATTGATATAAAGTTTTGCTCATTATAACAAAAACAGTATAAAGAAGCTACAATCAAAGAAACCTCCCTGAAGATACCTGACTGGGACTTTGGACTGAGTCAAACTGCTGAGATTAGATAAAGGGAAACCTATTGTTCAATCATCTCAAGCTGAGGGAAAGGTATGCATACACAAAGGCCAAAGCCACCAGCTGTGCTGAGAATCATCCCTGGCTGAGTTTGGGGTGGGGGCAGAGCACAGCTCACAGAAGCCAGGTTTACACAGACTGGCCCAGCTGTGGAACCCCCAACCCCACAGGCCACATCCACGGGACTTTCACGTGAGAGGCAGCTGAGGGGAGTCACAATCCATCACAGACCCCCCAGAGTGCTAGGCCTGGCACCACAGGAGTACACGTGATGCAAGCAGAGTCTGCTGCTAGAGGCTGCCCCCTCCCCCGGGGGGACATGCCTGGACATTGCCCCTAGCCTGAGTGTATATTAACCCACGGCATTCTGTGCTTTTCGGGGGGACCACCACCACCGAGAAGACCGGCTGGAGAGGATCAACGCAACATCGTTGGGATCCACGGATGGTGATATTTTCTCTTTCCCTCTTTCTGTCCCCCCCACCTCTTTTCCTACTTCTCTTTTTCTCTCTTTTCTTCCCTCTCTCTCTCATATTTTCTATCAAATAAAACCCATACTATTGATTGGCATATGGTCTCGTTTGTACCTTAATTCGGGTAGAGGTATTTCTAAAGAACCTTAATAATTGGATCATAACAGCCAGTGACTCACCATCTTCACAGAAAAGAATTTTTTAATATCTAATCTAAATCTTCCCTCTTCCAGTTTATAAGTGATCCTCAAATATTTCATCTTCTTTATTCCATTCATATTTTCATCTCTCTTATCTCTTAACATCTCTGAAGCACTTTCTCCCCTCCGCTTTGCTGCACTGTAATTAGCTGCTGCTTTTGAAAACAAATTGACTCTGCAATTTCTTCTGCCTTGTTCCTATACGTGTTAGTAGCAACGACAATGTTGATGCTTAAATTCATAAAACCTCCTAAAAGGCTTCTCTCCCCTTCCTTCCCTCCCCCTGATAATTGTATTTATGGCTTTTGGTGGGCTAACAAAGCCCCCTTTCTTTTTCAGCAAAGTGAACATCTCAAAACACTTGAGATGGCGAAGTGTAGAATGGTAATGATTCATGATGGGAATATGGGTCCTGTGAAGCAATATAAGCTTCTAGAGAAGATGAATACTCTCTAGTTCTCACCAGGGGATGCAAATTGTTGCAGTTATGAGGAAAATCTCTGTTCTTTTACTCATTGCTGTTCATTTACTTTTAGGTGTGAGTCTGCCATCTCACACCTAAAAGTAAATTTTTGATGTTTTTAATGGGAATGGACAAAGTTCAGAATCTTTGCATTTATGGTGTCCTGGGTGTAACATTACCTTGAAATAAGATTTTAAGCTATCAACAGGGTAAAATAATTACAAGCAATTCTGTCATATTACATTGGTTTTTGGTTTGGTGTGGCAACTGTGCAAGTTTTTTTGTTTGTTTGGGGATTTTTGTTTGTTTGTTTGGGTTTTCTTTTCTAACAGACAGAAATGAGATCATGCACAAGAGGAAAAGGTACTTTAAGAGCGGTCAATGCATGTAAACTCAAAAAGCTATTTAGAGATCTGGTATTGTCACTCAGTTTTGCACATTCAAGTTTCTAAACAAAACATAAAATTGCTTACAGACACAAGTGCAATTTAGTCCACTCTGTGTTGAGTCAGGGAATGGTGATAAATATGTTCAGATCAGTGAAAATGGAGGGGCAAAGTGGGATAAGAGATTATAGTGGAAAGAAAAGTCAGGTGCCAAATGTGAAGAATGAGAGGAAGCACTTCATGTTATTCCCAGAAAGTTTTAATCTTCATATTAATCTAGTAATTGGTAGGAATTTGCATATTAGATCAAATAAGTGAGCTAGTTTGCCTGGTAATTTCCTTTGTAAGTTTTCATCTTAGATGACTCCTACAGACAAACCTGGAAATTAAATCAATTAAAAGTTGATGGATGTGCTAAGTCATCACATCCATTTATTAAAAGTGTGCTTGCAGTTATACATTCAGAGTTCATATAGATATAATTAATTTATATATGTGTGAATGCACGTGTATGTCTGTAAAACAGATAGAGTGAACTCTTCACACAACCTTTATACTATAATAAAATAGACAAAAAAGATTTTCAGGAGCACTATTCTGGCCTGTTTTTATCTCATAGACCACTAAAGCAGTGATCAGCTATCAGACTAAGCTGACTATTGCACATTTCTGCATTGTCTAAAGAGCAGTCTGAATTTTCACTTTATTGGTTTTGTATCTCCCTCCCTTCATCTGTATTTATCTCTTTAGCCTTTCTTTGTGAATTACTCTTGTAAATACACCTATTTATACATGAAACTGCAGGAAGGGTGGAAAAGTGAATACCAGATGGTGCTTAAATCAGAATTAGTACATTACTATGTCAAGCTTTTGCAACCTCTGTATTTTAACAAGTTTGCTACTGCTGACAGTGACACTTAGGGGAGCGAAAAGTTTTGAATCACAAATATTAAAAAAATCAGTAGGACAGCTTTACTAAACTGACAAACCATTCACTGAAGTTTTGTTGTATAAACTTTTACCTTAAAATGACAGTTCAAAGGTAACAGAAAGTTACAGTAATTAGCTGTAAAGCAGCTTTGTATGTTCTTCCCTTTGCCTACATGAAGCACAGTATTAAATTAGAACTGTAAAATATGGTTTTGGGGTATTTTGTTATTGACTCTTCATTGTGTTCACTTGTATTTAGACTGTTTTTTTCTTCATACCCCTTATTATAATTCGCCCAGGAAATCAGCCCTTTGCAAACAAAAGTATGCATTGTTTCTGTTTGTGGGATTTGTATGAGTATGTATTTAAACATGGAAACATAATAGGGGGATAGGAAAACATTCTTTGTTTGCCAGTAAAGGATGCAGGCAATCTCTGGAACATGTGGAAATCCTTATTTGATTAAAAAGCAATAGCTGTGTTTTATTAAGAGTAAACCAAGGAAAAGCTGGTGCTTGGAAAGCTTTTGCCTTGGGTCTAGCTTTTACTGTTAACTATAAAGTTCCTGGGTTGGAGTGCTAAAAGAAGTGGACCATGTGTAAAACCAAGAAACTTACTGAGGTCAGAAAAAGAGGCTCAATAGCTGTGTTGAACGTGATAAAACCTAATTACTAACCTAATTACTGGAGAGATCCCATCTTTTTAGCTTTTCTAAGAGCATTGGAATAGGCTCAGAACCCCTTACTGCTGTGAGATTTGCTGCCTTAAACGAAACTGGGTTGTATGTTCTGGCATGAATCTCCTCTCTTTAGGCACATGTTTTCCAGATAAAAGACAGTTCCCCAACAATAAAATACAGAATATGATCTCTCTGGTAAGAAATGGAATAATAGCGAATAGAGGCTGAAGTAGAAGAGGATTGGTTTTTCTCAGACTGTGAAAATGTAATAAGGAAAAAATCCGAGGCACGTTGCCAACTGAACTTCCATGTAATAATAATGAATAATAGTGATACAATAAAATGGACATATTGCAAACTGTATCATTATTTTGATGAGATGACTGATGCGTGCAATGACTTCCTCTGCTGTCTGGTATTTTCTATCAGAGATGTGACCTTTGCTAGACAGGCTGACAGCTTTATTGGAAGTGAATGTCTAAGCACATATGTAATTTTTTCTTCCATATGGTTGTAAACACACAATTATTCAATGGATTAAAATCAGTAAAAGAATCATGGTCATCTTATCAGGAGGTTTCTTTACTGTTGAGAAACGGAAAAAATTAATTTTAGCAAGACCTTAAAGGAAAAATGTAGTTTACAGTACAAAAAATTGTAAAATACCACTCAGTTTGTGAGGTTGGCTGGGGAAATGTGGTAATGCACAGAGGAAAATGTTCCCTACTAATGAAATTCATCATCTAAATAGTGAGGAGTCAGGCAGAAACTTGAACAGTTTTGTTTTTTCCTGGATAGCTGCTCAGATACTGGGACAGGGCTCTGTTTCATGACTTCTGTAATGCAGTTCCTTTCTAGTTAATTATAGTTACACCTGGTTTGGGATATTGAAATAAAATACTAGCCATTAAATAAACACCTTTTTCTCATATAACCTAGTGATAATAGGTATGTGAATAAATCCAGGTGAGCCAAATCTGTTTGGTTTTGACCCCTAAATTTCATCCATCTTTTTGCTTCACTTGTATCATCATGCCAGCTTGTATCTGTACTTTTCCATAAGTAGCAATTTATTTATAGGAAGAATCTACAATGTAAGTCATGCATAAAATTAAGTTGATACATTTCGGGCAAACTGTGAAAATTACTTGTGTTTATTTACTTATTAGATGTAGCCCACAGTAATAAATATTTCAAATGTTCGTAAGAGTACTTGTATTGGTAGATACTCCACAATGCACTACTATTAACTTGAAATAAAAGAGGGGAATAAGAGCTAAAACACTTGAATATTCATTATTTCCCACTTAGACTATAAACAAGGTATGAATAAGTGGCTGCTAACACAAAAAATTAATTATATATGTCTAGTGAAAATAATTAACAGAATATGTTGGTTTAGATGGTTAAAATCCAAACCTAAAAGCATATTTAACTGTTGTCCCTGTTGGGAAACAATTCTGTTAAAAGTTCAGATGCTATTATCTGTGGGGATAATGCAAGGTAGGTGTATCATGCATAGACATTCATATTTTAGCCTGTCAATTCATTACTGTGCTTGAATTTCCTTTGGAAAACTATTCTTTCTGTCACTGCCCTCAAGCCAGTCTGTGTTTTATTTGTATGGAATACTGATAATTTATGCAGAACTACTCTAGTTGACTCTAAGCTTTGTTTTCACACTAACTACTTCACATATTATGAATGGGAGTGTATGACTATTTACTACTTTTATCACAATTTGGGAAGGAATAATGTCTAAATTAAGAAAAAAACAGATATGAATCATAAAGGCTTTTTCATTTAAAAGTCTTTATTTCAATAAATTGCTTAATAGATTCATTTAAGAGTTGGTATTAATAGCAATGCTAATAATGTTTGGTCCAAACACCTTATTTTAAATGTAAAAATTCTCTTAAACCATTTATTAATGTAGATGGTTTTCTATCTTTTTCTTTAAATCCTTTAGTGATGTCAGTCTGTGTGATGATTCTTTTAAGAGGAGTGTAAAAGAGGCTCAAAGACTATCACAGATTATTTCCCAGGCTCTTCAGTGCTATGATTGTAATCATAATATAAATCTCACCTGATTTTCTAGTTTTTAGGTGGTTTGGGGATGTTAATCTTCATTAAAATACTGTCAGTGGAGAGTAGCCACTGTGATCTCATAGGCTAGATCAGTGATTAGCAGAAAATCCT
This sequence comes from Lichenostomus cassidix, assembly GCF_008360975.1. Classification (NCBI taxonomy): domain Eukaryota; kingdom Metazoa; phylum Chordata; class Aves; order Passeriformes; family Meliphagidae; genus Lichenostomus; species Lichenostomus cassidix. The sequence continues at coordinate 4,410,433 of NC_139484.1, forward strand.
TATAGTTTAAACTATACTTATAGTTTAATTCCATGTTTCAGGTAAAAGCTGGAAAGGAGTTGTCACAGTAGCCCTGAACCCCATCCACATGAGTGAACTTTGCTATTTAAATCACGTTGTTGAATGCTGTTAGCGGCTCACTACGTTTGAAGCAATATTTTCCTTCAAACAGCTCTCTTCCTCAACTTCTCTGACATCTGTTCATTTTCCAGAGTGCTGCTTCCTTGAATAACATAAATGCAAAGTGTTTTGGTAGAATTTAAATTCCATAGGAATTAATTCATAAAGCTATTTAGGGGGCACACTCTTCTAGGTTTGATTGGAGATGCTTGAATGTTTGCTGAATTTCTGTACCAGTGATAAGATATAGTCTCTTCCTAGGAATGTATGAACAGAGAGTCAGGATTAGGGCACAGCAAGCTTGGAAATGTGCAACTAGAAGGTGGAGTAAAAGCTGGAATCTGTTAGGAACCTGTTGCCTGCTGCCTCAGCTGGGACTCTGTGTTGAGGATTTAGTTCTGATTATTCCAATTTTGCCGACTATTCCTCACTCTTTTATACAATTAAGTAGAATAAACCATTTTTATAATTAATTAAAAATAGTTAATGTCTCCTCGTCATTTCTTTATTATATTATTTATTGTGTATAAACATACTGATCCTTTTAATTTATATCTCTTTCTTCCTCTCTTTTCTACTTTCCTGTTTATATCTTTGGAGAGAAACACCTTCATCTGTGAAGGTCCTTTTCTAAGGAAAAGTTGTTACATTTTCTCCTGTTTACAGCATTCCATCTTACTCTCTGCCCTTTCTCTAGGGTACCTCAGCAGTCCCTATTTCCAGTGTACAAGCCCTAGTTTCAGTGGGCTGACCTTTTCAAGCGGAATAATATTCCTCATGAGAATTTCCTACTAGATCTACTACTGAACTCAATGAATATATGATCTTCCTTAACAGTGAAAGGGGAGCTGAGTACCTTTGAATCTCGCCAAGAATTCAGCAAAGTCTGACTTTAAACTAGGGCTTTTACTAACAAGCTAATTTTGCCTTTCAGCTCCATCCATCATGAAGTACTTCTTTGGTCTTGGGCCAGGAGACTCAGCACCATGCACAGCCCTGCTACTGATTTGCTGGTGTGTCATTATTCCTCAAAGGCTAATGCCATAAATATCTTCACACTTTACTGCAGATAATGGCTAGCAGACTCCCTGGCTCTTCTCTTAAACCTGGCAGCAAAAAGTTGCAGAGTTCCCAGGGCTTTGAGTCCTCTGCAGTGATGCCTAGGCTTGTTCCAAGAAGGATGATGCATCTTTATATCTCTGGGATCTTGTAAATGCAAAAGAAAAAACAGCATACAAGCTTCTGCTTTTTTTCCCATTAATTTCACATACTTTATACAATTAGCTTGAGCAGTCACTTGATCATACAATTTGACTTCCTGCAGATTAGATGGCCAGAGGTCCATTATATTACTCTCTTACCCACGCATTAAGCAAAATAATTTATTTCCTGAAGCCTTCAGGAATCTCTAGAGCAAATTTATTTCTTTTTCAAAACTTAAGGTCTGAAGTCCATTTTCTAAATACTGTTATCTGTTAGCTGCACACCTAAATGATGTGGTTCTCCAAAAACCAGCAATTCAGCACCACCCAGTGAAGGACAAAGGATATCCACCTCAGCAAATACTAGAGAGCCAAGGCTACTGCAGATATTTGTACTTTATTTTTAGATTAAAAGTAGCATCATGCTATAGAAATAAAAAGTGGCAATATCTGAAGTTTCACCTGAGAATGAAACCACTCTCTATTTTTATCCTTTTTCAAAAGCTGTTATGGCAGTCAATCCAGCTAGTGTGGACATAAAATCATACCATTGATGGAATATTTCTTACCAGACATTTAGTCTATCATTGTGCCAATAACTGAAGAAGAATTGTGATAAGATTAGTAAAAAAAAAAAAAATTATAATATGACAGTTGCTGATTTATTGTCTTGAAGCTACCAGTATGTGGAAGCACTTTGAAAATTCGTCTTAAAATCCACTCCTGTTATATCAGCTGATTATTTTTCTTTTGTATTAACAGAACATGAACCAGGAGTTTCCATTTAGTTTAGCTGTGAATCCTTTTGCCAATGAGCTACTTGTATCTTTAAAAAATTAATAAATTGGATTTCTATTTTAAAGTACTAATCTTTAAAAGGAAAGGGAGACAAATGAGACAATTATACACAAAGAACTGAGTGGATTTTCTTGCTGGCTGTGAAGTTGCTTCACGACAGTCATTGTACTGATGATAAGGAGCACGCAGAAGTGGGACAGGTTGTGCTGCCCGTGTGTGATTGCCACCAAAAGTGATCAAAATTCTTGCCTGATTTATTTCAGCTTTGCTGACAGCATTTTTATCATACAAAAGTAACGAAATACCAAAACACATAGACTTATGGTAAGTCTTATGGTTGTTGTGATCTCTTTTACAGTATCATTTAATTCGAGTTTGGAATATGCAGGGATACCTTAAGAATGTTCATAGTTTAGTTGGTGTTTGTACATGATAGAATGACCAGAGTTTCTATTTTTTGGTGTTTGTTTTCATTTCTATATATGTGTTTTCCTTCTGCTTTCCTTTGTGATCCATTTTCATTTATTTGCACTGCATTAAGGAAGTAATTACTTTTTTTTTGGCCGAAGGCTCCACTCATATGTGTTTACAGAGTACTTTATGTTAACTATTCTGACTAGTTTTGTGAGATTGTCAGCTTTACATATAATCCTGCATAAAAACTTGCATTCAGTCCTAATCTCTAAAATGGTAATATACTAAAAAAATCAGTTGGAGTGAGGCTTCTTATGGGTTTAGCTTAAGTCCAATTTGTTAAGAAACCATTTCATTTTCCCTTACCCTTTTTTGTTTCAATTTTGGATTTCATAAATGGCACTGATTTATTACCAAAGATGCAAGATAAATCTGTTGTGAGTCTTCTGCTCTCTAGTTCTATGTTTAGAGTTGATAACACAATTTTTGAGAATAGAATTTTGCTCATCATTCAAAAATTAAAAATGGTAAATAATAGGGGGTGGAAAAACTGATAAAATTTGTAACTAACTAGATCTTTTCACTCCATAAAATATTTTGCATTCAGCCAATTCAAAATACTCCTATTCTGGAATTCTGCAGAAAAATTTGACAGACACACACCCAAAGATCATTTTTTTCTCATGATCCATATTGTCACCAGTGATGTGCAAAAATCAAATGCTAATTCTTTATTCTGCGTGGCTACAGGGGATCCAGACAAGGGATTGCTTTCATCCACAACCTAGATAAATAATTTAACCCCTGTGTTCATGAACTCAATCTTTTTCTTGTTGGTCCAGTGACTATTGAGCTATTTGTTCAGTTTTCTTTCAAGACTTAAGAGATTAAGTCAACATTGAATATTGAGATTGTTCTGAGTAAGAACTGGAACATGTAGTCCTCTTCCAGGGTTCAGACTGTTAAGAATTTTACCAATTTTTTTTTTCTGCAAACCTCACAAAACTTTTGCATTAAAAATCCTTGAAACTTTGCATATCAACGTCATGTTTTCTGACTAAGCAAAGCATAACAAAACCCTCCAAATTTCTGCTTTATTCAAGAAAAAATATAGTGTTTTAATAAGCTCAGAAATTTATGAAGACACAGAAATGACTGTTAATCTTATTTTTCGTTTTTCATTTTTTCCCCAATCTTGTAATTAAAATAAGTGATAAAAATTTGACAGGTTATCAGAGCTATCTGATATCTTTATTGCTATAACATTCTACTGTCTTGATAACTTTTTATACATTATTAACCTTTTCTAGCATCCATCTGTCTTTGCTAAGGATGCCTACTTGTGAAAACTTCACACTTCTGAAGACCTCAAAATAAGAGAATAATTAAAAAAAGCAAACAAAAAACCTCCCCCCAAAAAACCAACCAACCAAACAAACAAACCAACAAACAAACCAGAACCAAATAAATGAAAAACCTGCTTGAAATTTTAGGTTTAATCTTACATAAAGAAAAAAAATCCTTTGTTTCTGAGAATTGTAAACAAACATGGTAATATGTCCCATGCAAAATCCACTAATACATTTTCTTGCAGTCTGGAATCTGGTGAATTATTTCTTGGAAAAATCTACATGATTTCAATGCTCTGTGACCTTGTATCCATTAATGGTCTGCCAGCTCTGATGCCCAAACCAAAGGTAACTGCACACAGAAAATATTTTTTAAAAGGTGAACAGCTTTCTTTGGTATTAAATTGCATTAATTTCACACCACTGGGCTTTAAGTTCTGTTTCTTTAAATTGCTATGAAAAAATGCACATAAGCATTGGGCCATTGAGGCTTGTTTCTGCTGATGTCAAAAGAATTTATATTCAGGGGAACTGAACAAAATGCTGAAATATAGTAATATAAAATAGAAATATAGAAATGTAAACCACAAGTATGCAAAATAGGTACATTAAACTCTATAAGTCATAGATAATTGGATGGGGCTTGCTTTAATTTAATTAGATGTGGCTCTCTGGCACTAATGCACAGAAAATATTCTGGTCTTAAGGTCATTGTTTCTATAAAATGCCAATATTGTATTTCAATTGCCACTGCAACTGCTCATTCTTGTGGTTTGTAGGGTTAAACACAAGGAACTGGGAAAAAATGTAGGATTCTTCTTATTGTAAGCTTTGGGTAGGAGGAATAATAATCCTGAGCTGAGAGAAGCAATTCCCATTGTCTTCCCTGGAGAATGAAATTCCATATCATCCAAATATTCTTTTATCACAGAAACAGGTTTCAATAGAAAGAAAGACTATACTGGTTAATATGGGTTTTAATTTATATTTCAATTTCCCATTGTCCCTAATCAGATATTAAACCCTCTCAGACAGAAACTACCTTTGTAAACAAAGCCCTAGTAATAATTATGACTGTAAAGAAAATGATATCTGACAGTATAAGCTGACAACAGCTAATTTAATTTTTTCTTTTTCTCCTTGTCTTTGTATAAGTATCACTCCCATCTAGTGTACATTAAAAAAGGATGTTTTCCTCCTAGTTATATCTGGTGTCATGTGCACATCCACTAAATGTAGGAGGTTGAAGTTCCCCTGATAAGAGAGAATTGGCTCAAGCTGTTAAGTTCATGGATGAAGCAGAAAAGGACTCCCAAATCTGATTCCTCATTCTGGACATGATCAAAGTAGAGACATCCAAAGTAGACACAGATACAGCAGAGAGAAACAACTCAAAGACAAAGGCTTGTGAGTTCAAATGTGTGCATTACTGCTTTCTAAATACATTGGCATCTTGCAAGTAGAAATGGAATATCAAATTTAGAGAAGAATAACATAAATCTTACTTGAAAAGTGGCAAAAAAACCTAAGAAATTATATGCTAAGATCCATCAGTTTTTTCAGGACTTTTGTTTGGCAGCTGTGAAAATGTGGGGCTGAACTGATAAAGCAAACTGGATCTAAAAAAGAGAAAACTCAACAACAGAAAAACCCTCAAAGCAAGGAACAAGAGAAGGAGTTCCATGATTACTAAGGATTTCCAGTTATTAATTTCTCAGCTTTATTTATTATTTACAAATGTATGACCCTTCACCCTGGTGTAGGACCTAAATGTTAAGTACCAACAAGGGGCATAAGTGTATTTAGCCAACAAGAAAAATTTAAAAACTCTTTTACTGATATGACATAGAATAAGATTCAGAATGTTTACAAATAAATATTCTTATTTTGAAATTCTAAGAGCTATGGTTCAGTTCAAAATGATTAGCAGACAGAAAATTTTCAGAATTTAATCATGCCACAGTATTATTCTAAGGTGCTTTTCCCCACTTCCAGATTGCAGTTTAACTCTTCCAGAGGATTCTCTCTTTTCAGATTATTTTGGTGTGAATGTAACTGACAGAAAATCTGTTTACATTTGACATTTTAAATAATCCTTTTGTTTCTGGCACATGTGAAGGAAGACAAGATACAAGAGACTGTTGGAGCTGTAAAATTTAGCTCTTAATTCTTCTGAGAATTGCCAGTAATTTGTTTGGGGAGAATTTCCTTCTTACATCTGACAACTGTTTCTAAAATCATTGTAGGAGCCCTATTAATTTGTTTTTTCTTAAGAAAATGCAGAACAAAATTGTTTGTTTTTTAAAAAGCTAATATTGGCATTTCTCTCCCCTCTGATTTTTTTCTGTGGATCTTTTTCTTAGGGTGCAGCAAAATTCTCCTATGAGAACCAGGCTGTCTTTAAGAGCTTCACTGGATGGAAGAAATTTCCAACACCAGCACTTTGTTGTTCCCCAATGTTTCTAGACAACTTGAAATTTTCTAGGTAAGCATTTTTTGCCATATAGAGTCATGTAAATATATTGCTTCTGAGGGGTCTGTTCGCAAAGTGTGATGGTTTTGTTGGGTAAAGTTTTACATCATTTTACTTCAGCCACTGATCTTCTCTTTTCATTTTTTTTTGCTTCATGAATAAAATAGCCATTCCTTGTATTATATATGTCGTTATTTTGACAGAGTAAAACTAACACAAAGCAGAAAAAAATCAATCCCTTCAGCAGGTGACTGCTGCTGCTTTGTGCTCAGTGTCACCAGGCTGAGCTGCCCTGGGTCAGAGCTCTCAGCTGCAGCTCTCTCTGACAGACACACTCCTTGGAGGAGCTGAGAAGTGGGGAATTTGGGAGTCTGTTTCCTGGAGAGCAACCCATTGGTGCATTAGGTCCCGGGAGGTTCTCCATGACATGGGTGTCAGTTGAAATCTGGCTTGGAAGAGAAAGGATTTGGAAAAATCTGGAACCACCCCTAAGAACAGACTAACTCATCCTTCTTTAATTCTTCTGGCAATGGTGGGACTGTAGTGATGAAGTGTGAGAGTTTAGGAATACAAAAATCCTGTTGCAAATGTAAACATTTAGATCAAAATCTTCCTGCCTGCACAGCAGAAATGTCTTTTGTGATAACTACAAATGCTGACAGCAGCTCTCTTATTAAATAAGCATACATGTTAAAGCATAAACACAAACTTTTAAAATAAATATAAAATATCTTTTCTAATAAGAATATAAATATTTACTTTCCTCTAGGTTTTGAAATGGAGCACAAGAGTGTTTTAAAAATGTATGGACATTATAAGTTTATTATGGATGAGATTTTTTTTTCTAGGTACGTTGAACAGCAAATAATATTTACTCTCATCGCAAAATATATGGTGAAATTCATATAGAAAAGAGAAAAAACCCTATAAATAATGAAAAAACCCTATAAATAATGAAAAAACTATAAATAATGATTCTTGAAGGTCATTATAGCCAATATTTGTAAAGTTCTAATTTTGTAGGTGTGTGGACTGTCATATCATTTCAAACTAGGTTTGGTGCTAAAGTGAATAGTTTACATAAACATCTACTCCAATAGATCTGTTGCAGTAAACTCACAGAATAGGTCTCCAAACTGTCACAGGCATTGTTTTAGTTCATTCTGGCATTCAAACACATAGTCTCAAAAGAATTTTTCTGTCAACATGATGAGATTGCTGTGACATCTTGCAAGTCCCTGAAGCTTATTGCAAATTGGTATTCAAAACATCCTTTGAAGGGATTGTGGTCGTGTTCACTTAATGATTCTTTTTTAACTCACTGTAGCTACTTTGACCCCTGTACATCAAAGGCACCTGAAATTGTATGTAAAAAATACTTTACCTGCTTGGAAACTTAATTCAACCTATCAACAAGTGATCCGTATATATGTGTGAAACTGGTCCTGGTTTTAGGATTTTTTGTTTTGTCTTAAGAATGGGGTAAAAATGAATGTGTTATTTAGAGGAAATTAGTGTAATATTTTGGAAGTGGGTACAGAAAGCATCAGCATAAAGAATGAGCAGTGTAAATAGAATAATATATTATGTTTGTTATTCTAGGACCAGATCTGAAGAGAAGCAAGATAACTCTACTTCTGTCTTTTTGCTAAATTCCAGAAAGACTCAGCAAAGCTACTAGACCAAATGAGGTTACTTTTCTCAATAAGGTACTTCAGCTCTGAAAAAAGCATGTTGAAAATAGTTGTAAGCAAATCCTCATTTTAGTGCTGCTGATTTGCCTGATGGACCCTGAGTTTCATGTTTATATTTATTCTAGAATTTAAAATGTTTCTAGATTGCAATTCACTCAATGATGGCTTCTTGGATCCTTCTTGGAGTTCATTATTCTGTGAAGACCTGTTGTCCCTTGCTCCTCTCATAAGGCTTTTGGCCCCTACTTTATCTTCAGACACCTTTCCTGTCTCTTCCTGCCTTTCTCCATTGCCCTGTCTTATTTTCTTGGATCTGTGGTGTATGGGAGTAGATGCTTTGCCCCCAGGATGTTGCCTAATATCAAAAGATAAAACTCTTGCAAGAGTATTAAAATAGTAAAATAAAAAGCAGGTCTTTATTGAAAGCTTCCATGTGCCCACATGGTGATTATGGGCACACCTGGCATAAAATTTCTACAATTTTATAAATTCAACAAATTAGCAAATCTAAAAAATATTGTCCAATTAGAAGAGCAGTTGGTTAGGTTTGCTCCCTCCAGGTTTTGCCCCATTGGAGTTGGTCCAGGGGCTTTGCTGTCCCACTTCTTGTTGCATCTTCTCAGATCCTGGTTGCAGAATTCTGTTGGAGTTTTATTCTTGAAAATAAGACTAAACAGTATTTCAGGAATGTGTTAGAAGGTCAGCTTACTGTTCTAAAATGTAGGGGAAAAGGGTAGGAAAAGTACCAGAAGCTACAACCATGTATTAGTAGTCTGTAAAGTTACGAATATATGAAAAATGTATAGAAAGCAAAAATCTTTAGGCATCAAGGGAAGAAGCAATGTCTTTATGTTTCCAGATGGTACTCAGTGAGCAGCAGCTTCTGCCCAGCTCTGTCTTTAAGGCAACAAAACAAACAATATTTGGTTCCTGTGCACAATCAAGTGCTCTGTGCTGTGCAACTGGTGCAACTACACTCTTTGATGTTGACATCAACAATGCTCTAAGTTCTTGAGTTCAGATTTTAATGTTTTCATAGGATTTTTAATTTCACATAAATCAGCTTGAGAAACTGTGAGAAACTGAAGTTTTTTTACAAAACTTTGAAGTTGTTCTGGATTCATTGTCTGCTACTAAAACTTTATGGTCTTCTCTAAAATCATGTATACATTTTTTTTTTTTTAATGTATACATAGAACTGAAAACTGAGGTCTTCATCCATCTGGAAGAAAACGCCAAAGTTTTGAAATAGTTCTTGTGCTTAGGCTGGGGCTAAACAGCACTGCATTTAGAAGCTGGGGTAGAAATGATGTTGATTTGTTATGGGAACCACACTCAATCCCTCCACCATGCCCTGCCCTGCTTGTTAAGCTGGAGGCAGATGGAAATTATTGCACTCAGCTGTACCAGAGTGGTTGCAGACATCGATGTGTGTTTAGCACACTGCCCATATGGCTCCTCTAAGCTGTGGGACATCTCTGGCTTTGGTTTGTGCCTTAAATTTGTCCAGTCCTTTTGCAAGACAGAGTTCTCACTGTTCAGGGAAGGAATTTGTATTCACAGTTGCATTCAGGAGCACAACCTTCAAGAATAGGGCTGCATTAAAGAAAAATAAACTGATTTATAGATAGTCTTTGACTGTGGATTATTCTCGCACAGTACCAGCTTCCAATCTTTAAAAAGGTAAAAGCTATTATAGATGGATCCATTTCATGTCCTACCGAGAAAAATGGGAAGACTTCAATGCCTTCACAGGGAGCTTAGCTGGCATAGCAAAATCTTCCTGAGAAGTGCTATGTGGCCTGGTTGAAATCCACCAATTATACTATATTTTGCTGCAAGGTCTGGGTAAGGTCACAGTTATGCAAGTTCTCCATTGAAGTGCTTGCTCCTACAATTCAGATCCTGCCAAGTTAGCACCATTTCCACAAAACCTCAAATATATAACAACAGTGGTAATCATTTTATCTTGTTCACCAAATTAGAGGGGTTTAATTTTATTTAACTCCTTATTCCACAGCAGTAGTGGTTGGCATTAGGCTTTGATCTTTGTCCCACAAGCACATAAACATGGAAGTGATTATAATAATTTCTTGAGTTGGGTTGAAATACAGACTCTGGGACTGTCACTCTTACAAATATGTTCATTCCTAACTTCTCCATTATTCTCCAGGCATCCTGGAGTGATGATCATTTGTAAATCTACTCTATTTCCAACTAGTGTTTTCCTTGAGTCGAGGGCCACAGAATATTTGTCATTCCCACATCTCTTCTTCTTTCTTAAGACTGTGTGAGATATCTTTGATTTACTTCTTTCTGAGTCCCTGCCTGGCAATAAATAAATATATCTCTGGTTTAATGCTATTTCTCCCCTTGGGTGTCTTTCAAATGCTTTTAACTAGAAGGCATTTTGCTGAAGTAATCCATCAATGCTAGTAAGACCTCGTTCAAACTGTGGAGGCCAGGATATAATAATATGACTGGACCTCAAGGACATTAAAAGAACATTTACCATCCACAAAGCCATGTCTGTTTCTCATAGGGATGTTCATCTAGGTTTGAAAATTTTAATTAAGTAAGTTGAGTAGAATTTGGAAATGTTTTCCTGATTTTTCCCAACAGTTGGAAACAGTTTGAATGTGGATAAAAGCATGTGCTTTAGCTAGAGAGAATGAAAATGGGAGAAATAAAAAACAAAAAGAAACAAAACCCAAGAACAAAAACAAAACTTCACCAAAAACCCACACACAAAAAAGAAACCAATCCCTTTTCTTATGTTTTCTGCAAAAGGTTCAATTATTAATGCAACTACAAAATTATACTTTTCTTTCCTTTGAGCTGATGTGAAGACAGAAAGAAAAGCCAAGGAGGCAGAGAAATTCAGAGTTTTCCCCATCTACCAGTACTCCTTCTTATTTTTCAGGTTTTGAATCAAACAATAAACTCTTATAGAATCAGACAATGAATTGCTATATACTTTAAATAATAATAAATCTGATACTGAAGTGTTAATATGGAAATATTCAGAGTTTTCTGAATAGTTCTGAAGGGATTAATTATTGTATCCCAGGAGTCAGGCTATAAAACAGCTAAAATCTGAAAATGGTAAATAGTATTTTGCATGTTCACCCTGTTTTATATGTAGCATATGTTTTATTTACCTTATTTTATTCCTGTACTGAATGGCCATTGTGCCCTGGATATTTATGTGCAGCTTGATGAATGAGTTTATTACCACTATTATTATAAAAGAACACTTTTCAGTTATTTTGTAGCAAACCCAAGACTGAATAAACTGTTAGATCTTCCAAGGAAATAAAGTATTTCATTATAAGTGACTTGTAGGTTTACAAATACTTGGCGTTCACAGCTATTACTTCTGGAGAGACTTAGGTGCTTTCCCATTACACCTTAAAACTCAGTGCCAGGCTGCAGCTAGCGCCAAGGCCCTTGATATATCAAGATTCTTTACTGCAGCTGTGCTTTTACTGGGTGCTTTTTGTTTGTTCCCATGCTGAATAAAAGCTCGCAGCCCAAGTTGCCCTATAATTCTGGATAATTGGGTTATTCATTTGAAAACCCTTGGATGGTGGGAGGAAATAATAGCTGTGCCTGTATGAATTGGAAAGGTGCCATTCCATTGAAACCAAGGTGAGACAATTTGTTTCTGGAACGCTGGGGAGAACTGAAATGCTGCAGAGTGAATGCCTCTTTGAGATAAAACTAGACTAAACAGCTTTAAGCTTCCCTTTACTTGTTGGTGCCTGCAGTTCTGAACATTTTAATTGAGGCTTTTCTTTTGTTCCACATAAAAGAAAGCTTTGTCCGTCTGTTTGAAGCGAAATGTTATTTTGTTTGAAAGAACTCATTTTGACAATTGAACTGTAATTCATTATTTTAAAAGCATTTGGTCCTACCCTGAGTTGGTATAAAATCAATATTAAGTTAATAAGAACCATACATGAGAAAAGAATCTACTAATTTATTTCTTCCACCACAATTTATGCAAAGACCTGCATTTAATATTTTCCTAAGATAAGCAGCACCATTTTGTTTATCATACAAGTGATTGTTTCTGTCCTTTTTGATCTGTGAGATGTGAAGCCTTAGGCACTAATTAAAAGCTTTGGCCTTGGACATGATGTTTCTGCTTTCAAAATATGAATATATTCTTGTTTTTAAAAAGTTATTTATAGTTTTTCCAGACTAAAATACATAAATCTAAATATCTAAATATTGCTAAACTATATCTACTTTAATTTCTTCAAATTCAACCATCTCTGAACTTCATTAAATGTCAAAGAATTCAGTTCAGAGATAACACCACTAATATTTAAACCTGAGCATCTAAAGTTTGGCTTTATTAATAAAACATTCTAGCGCCAAACAACAGAATACGTTTTCTCATCCGTTATCAGATGTCCAAGGAAAGTGATAAATTCTGAAGAAAGTAAGATGATCTTGTCACAGTTTTCAATAAAAGACAAATACTTTAGGGAATATATTTCTATTTCCTTTCTGATAATGATTAAGTTCTTGCCCAGCCATTCAGAATATAATGAAGTATTGAAGGCTGTATGAAGTTCCAGCTACAGTCACTGAGGACATTTCCTTAAAAGTGAGCTAATATAATGCATAACTGATCATAATCCATAAAATCTTAGGCTAAGTGAGTTTTTCTTTGGAGCTGGTCAATATAATTTTTGCTGTTGAATAATACTGAATATAAGCAGTTTGAGAAATATGGAAACAGCAAATGCTTAGTAGGTGTAAGAAGAGCAAAACCATGAAGAAGGAAAAAAAATGATGCAAGTCTCATTAATTCAAGGAATATCACTAGATAACCAGTGAGTTTAAAGAGGTTCACACCAATGCATAGCATTTACTTTGTTAAAATGAATATCTGGAAAATATATGGTATATAAATATATTTTTATATATATATATATAATATAATAAGAACTTTGAATGGCATTACTTGACAGCTGATGATAATAGAGGATGCTTAATTAAACCATTCATCAGTAATGAAGGAATGATAAATGCAGACATTCTAAATAACTTCTATATAAATCTCAGGTAAAATACATCTATTTGAGAAAATAAAAAAGAAGCATAAAAATGCAGAATTCTGCACCATCTCTTAATAAAATATACTCTTCATTTGAAAAAATTCAACATGTTTAAATAAAAAACTTAGGAATTCTAGCTATTCAAAATAATATTAACAGGGAAAACAAGAGTGTTTCTAGCATCCCATGGAAATTGCCACCTGCAGTGCTGCTCACAGATACAATGTGGGCATTTCATTGTCTCTTGACTTGCACAAAGTGTTTTCCATGAACTCTGCTTGGCCTGTTTGCCTTGTCCTTGCTGGACCAGAGTTAACATTTCAGCTGATACCTGCTTTTGCAGTGAGTGAGAGCTGGTGGTGGCAGCAGGCAGATCTTCAGGTGCACAGTCTGCGTTGAAAGAAGAAGCCTGGAAGGATATATCGTTGTGCATTATGGAAACTGATCTCTGGAAGAGAGCATAAACTCAGGATTTCTCTCCCATTTGGAAATGGGAGCTTCTGGAGACAGGATCATGAGCTTCTGAAGGAAAATTGTTTTACTTCTTATTTTAGGGTATTTAGCAACTGTATGGGAATATCTCAGCAGGAAGAGGAAGAGCAGAAATTGAGATAGTAAGGTGAACTAAAAAATGAGCATGGTGTTTCATGTGTGTGTGTCTGTTCCAATGCAATCAAAGCTCCTGTCTAGCTGAATGGTTCAAAATATCTGCAGATCAAAGGACAACTCTACTTCGTGTGTGGCATCCCAGAGCCAGGGAGGAGCAGCAGTGTTTCACGTCAGCTGGAAAACTTGTCCCTACTATCAGGAACCTTTCTTTGCTGCAATGCTTCTTCCTTGCCACAGCTTCCCTCTGATCTTTGTGTCATAAGAGCTAAGGAACGCTTTGATCCTATACTAAAATCCCATCCTTTGATTCTATACTAATCTCACACCTCCAAATGCATGTTTTCCCATCATGTGGCCTGACACAGTGCTGTGCCTCTGTGAGAGCCACTTGATCCACAATTTCCATCTCTTGGAAATCAAAAACAGCACCTTTCTAAAACCTAGCTGAACAAATAGAATGCCAAGGACTAGTTTTGTTTTTATGTAAATCATGGATGAGATAAGAATGCATCCTGTTTCATTTTTGTTTAAAGATACTATTGTCTTTGGGATGTGCTAGTAGAAAGCCTGTGGAGCTGATCAGAGGGTTGGCTTTTACACCAGCTGTTGCTACTGGGTGAGAGAAAAACAGTTCTAATTCAACATATTTCTCCAGCACTTAAAGCACCTCTGTCATGCAGACTGGCTGCCATAAGCCTACTCTAGTTCCATTTTCACTGAAAATCAAGGAAGCTTTGAATATTAGTTTATAAAATACCTGTGTTCATAGGGCTGTCTGATTAATCTCTTCCTGAAATATCTAGTAGTTTATCACTTTATATTAAACAGAAAAAAAAATTCATAAAGACAAGGTATGTTTAAAAAGGGATGTTTAGGAATAATTTATTTTGAAACAACAAATTTTCTTCCTTTCTGACTTCTCAGCTGGAAAATTTTGCTGAAAATCAGTGAATTAAGGGTAAAAAGTAATTTTTACTGCCTTGACTAAAACTTTTAAATGACTTTCCTCTATAATTTGTTCTTTGAATGAGTTCTTTTAAGTAGCAAGAAATACTTAAATAATCTCTTACATAAGTTTTTTAATTAATATACTCTTACAAGGTATATGTACATATCTTGGTCCCATACTGTATGGAGCAGATGAGTCTGAATTCTTGTACTATGTAGTAACTTCAAATGAATTAATTACTGAAAATTCAGGGACACAAGGTGAGAGACAGAATATTAATCCAAGAAAGGACAAAATGATAGATACTTGGGTAGAAAGACAGAATAGCTAAAGTTGGATGATGAAATTTGGTGGCTTAGAGACTGAGGAAGATTTGGTCTGTCTCCTCTCTGAAAATAAGTGTCCTGGTTTTGGTCAGGTTAGGGGTAACTTTTGCAGTAGCTTGGAGAGTCTTGGTGGGACATGAGTTGGGGATCACTGTTCCTAAACCACCACAATCCAGTATGGGAGGATGCTGAACTGTGTTAAACTTGCATAGTATCTGCATATTATTGACTCATAACAGCAAATGCCTTGAAAAATTATATTATCTATTATTTACTTGCTGAAATGTCTGGACTCCCTGTAAAGTGGATCATCAGAATAGCACCAGTTTGAGGAATATTGCTCTGATACCTAAAATTTCAAAACTAATATTAGAGAACAAAAACAACCCAGTATTGATTTGTATTTGATGTGCCAATACTGGAAAAAGGGCAGCAATGATAAAAGAACTGGGATATTGAATTACAGACATATTTTACTTGTCACATTCATAAGTAATATTAGTGACCTCTGTGTAAGGATGTAACTACAAGCTCCAGAAACCAATCCAGAGTCATGAACAACAGTTTCCTTATTCCTGTTTTCAGCTGCTTCCCATATGGATAAAATAGATATGACCACATTTCAAACCTACTGAGCCTAAATTTGACACTCTAATGACATTTCAATGTTAACCAAAGTTTCTGTGGATTTTTGTCTTGTGGCCAAGCCCCATGGTGTTTTGTGTGTTCTAAACTGCAGCTGAAAATTTTCCTATGTACAATATTTATTATTTCCTTGTTAGCTCCTCTTTTTTGATAGAGATGCCAGAAAAAATACCTTTGCATGTTTCAAAAATCTGTAGCAATTGAGATGTTTTGAAAACTATATTTCCTCTCAAACTAGACTTTAGTGTACCAGTGGTTTCAGAATAGAAATGTGGCAACAGATTGATTTACATCTGAGGAGTGTGATGGAATATTCTATATCCTGCCCTAATGTTTAATTTCATGTATGTGCAAAAGTCTTGCTGATTTCAAAACCTGGAAATTAGCCTTGGGATTTAGCTTCCTTATCTCCAAATTTAAATTTACTGCAGAAGATGAAAAATGGCATTTCAATGCAAGTGCTCAGCAAAACATGGGAAAGTAACTTTAATTTAATAAGCAAATTATTTTCCTATTAATTAAATGTGTATTGATTGTTGCAAGAGCAATTATTGAGTTTAGCAAGTATGAAAAAGATTAATCTAGTTGCAATCTAATTAGTTTAGAATTGCATGGGCAATACAAATACATAATTAGAAGGAACTGCATTTCTAGGAAGCTAAGGATTTATTAATGAAAAATGCTCTGATTGTTTGAGTACTAATTATAGAATTCAGAGAAGTAACAGTTTTAGAAGATGTTTGGTTTACCATCTCTTCGGAAAAGAATACACAGAAGACACAGTGAGACAGGTACCAGCCATGCTCAAAAAATCTCTAAAAATCTATATTGAAACTATTCATATTAAATAAAGAGACCCCACTTTCCTTACCACCAAAGGACAGAATTCCTGCCATGTAAAAAACCCAACAAAATTCCTACTTTTGCATTAGATGGACAAAGGAGAAAATAAATAGCTGCCATTAAAACATGGTGTTCCCTCTTGCAGCATAGAGGCTGTGTGGCAAAGAAAAGCACGGGACAGCTGGGATCTGGTCAGCTGGAGGATCTGTGGATGTGAGAAGCCTGAGAAAAACAGCCCACTGGGTGGATTTGTGGTATGAGGACAAATGGCTCCTTTCCCCTCTACGTACACAGAGAGCGCTCATGGAAAACCTTACGCTGTATTTCCTAAATGTTATTAAATTAAAATGGTTTCCCTGTCAGGGCTGAATGATTTTTATACAGGGATTTTGGAGGAGATGGACCATAAATTTTAGCAATGCTGGGCAGTATTTTACAGCTCTATAGGCCAAGTGAGGTTTGTGGGTCATTCTGAAACCCTTGCTAGCTGGACAAGCGAGCAATGTGTTTACCTCTGCTGTCATTAAGGGGAAAGGGACTGATGAGATGTGTCTCATAAGATGCTTAGCAAAATTTGATGAAGCATTATGTTTAGAGCAAAACAAAAACAATCAATCAAGGGGAAGGGATAAATTAATCTTGTTGCTGCAAGATCATGCCAAAGGGGCTTAAAATGTCACTTAGTTCAGAAGAGCTGTAGTTAAGCATTTAAACTTTTTCAGGTGTACCCAGAAGAGAGCTAGTATTATATGATGCAAATTTTATTTTATTGGTAGAATAAGCTAGCTTTCTGGCAATCAAATGCAGTAGAAACAGAAATGTATAAAAGTAAGAAGTAAAAAAATAAAAAGGGAAAGAGAAAAAAAATTTAGAAAATTTCAACACCTTAATGAAAGAAAAGGCTTTTGCTCAGATACATAGTATGGAGAAACAATGTACTTGAGAAAGATAAAATATAATAGATAATAACTGGAAAATAATTTTCTGTGTCTGAATCCTGAGGAAATTTTTTTCAAGATTTCATTTTCATTCTTGTTTTAAAGTTAGTATCAATTCATAAGTATTTCCAAAACCTTTCCCAGAAATTTGTTAGCCCTATTATTGTCTGTCTCTCAGAACATACAGCAGTAAAATAACTTGTGCAGGATTGGAGTGGATCAATAGTGCCATTGGGGAGCAAATCCCCTGAACTTGTTTAACTCTGCTTTTTTTACTAAGCTGTTTGCCATCAATTTCTTTGGATAAGACAATTCAAAGCCAGTCAAATAACTGTGCACATGCCATCTCTGCTTCCTCTTTGTACTCTCTTCAAACACATTTATTTTGCTAAATAGGATGAAACTCCATCTGTCTCCATTTGTTTGAGTTCTCTCTCCTTCCCACTCTTCCTGATTAAATATTCCAGGTTGGAGGTTCACTGCAGATGATTAGTTCCTTGCCTCTGACTTCTCCCCATTCACATGCCCAGTGCTGTGAGAGCAGGGGGCAATTAGTAGCCTTCTGCAGCAGCTCTTCCATCCACTGCAGACACAGACTGTGCATTACTGGCTTTTAGAGTGAGAAACTCAGTGCTGTCCCCTGACCTATCACTCGAGTGTCAGTGAAAGAAGCTGAAACAGCTGTTTCTCAGAGGACAGCAAATGTTTCGAGAAAACACTTTGTTGATATAGACCCTGTAGCTAGATGTGGCAGATAAAGGCTATTTTGGGCTGTCAAATATATAATAACTTGTGTGTAGAGATTTGTAAAAAGCAAAGTTTGTTCTGCATGACTTCAATCTTTTCACTCTATAGGGCCTAAGAAAAGTTCATCTTCTTTTAGGTCAGGGAGAGGTGATTAGAAATGTTTTCACTTAAACAAACTTTGTGAAGGAAGGCAGGATCATTCTGCTCTGGTACAATTGCTGCTCTCCTTGTTTCATTTCAATTTTTCCACAGTTTCTCCCTTCCATTTGCTCTTTTTTGTTGCATATTAAGCTGAAATGACTTTTAAAATTACACAAAATTTACATGTTTCTCCAGGTATGGGCAGAGAGTGGTGGACTTGCCAACAGATGTTATACATGTGGGTTCTTGCATTTGTGTGCTTCAGAAGTCACACCAAGAGGAGGAGGAGAAAGTACTGCCTTTCAAAGAGCTATATTTACACAGATCTACTTATTACTGGGATATTCCTATTATAAGTTAGACTCAGAGCCATTATCTTCTAGACTTGGTTGATTGCGTTTCCTTCTAGACACCAGAAAAGAGCAGTATTCTAGGGGTGAGAAAGCCAGAAGCAAACTATTCAGCATTCAAAATGTATGTATTTTTAGGGAAACGGATGAGTAAGAGGGAATATCTAGGCAAACGACTGAATCCTAAATGTACTGCAAAGTATTAACCCTAGCAAATGCACTATAAACAACCAAATATTATGTATTCACAATATATTTCATTTATAAACAAGAAAGGGACCTTTTGAGTATCTGTCTTCAGGACAAATGTTATGGTGATGGAAAGAATATTTGAAATTTTGGGTATGTGTACAAATAACAGATTCAAAGAAATTCCCTCTCAAGCCTGATTGAAGCTGTATAATATAGTAAAGTAATAAAAATGCATGTTGAATGTCTGCCCATCTGCAAAAATCCAAATCCAATTTTTGCATAATTTTAAAACAAAATCTCTTAAACCCATTAACATAAGAGCAGTTTATTTGATTCATGTGTGGTTTTGCAAGAAAAAAGAATTGCAAAATTAAAGACAAAGATGTGAATTTTACAGTAGGAGTATCTTGTAAGGAGGTCAGAAGCTGTTCTTTGTCATGTAGATAGTCAACTATCAGCTAATAATAACAAGGAAATGTATTTTCATTTCTAGTTTCCCGTAGGCACAGTAGAGTGTTGTAAACCAAGGTCATTATATCCTATAGTACAGAATACAGATTACAGGAATTCAGCTTCTTTCATCTGGGAGTTTTTATGAAGTAGCTGCTGACAAATGCGAAACCTTAACCTTAGGAGAAAAACTGAGATAAAGACAGTTTAACAGGTAAAGCATGCAGGCAAAACAAAGCAAGGAATTCATTCACCACTTCCCATGGGCAGGCAGGTGTTCAGCCTTCCCAGCAAAGCAGAGCTGCTCCACATGCAGGGGTGACTTAGAGAGACAAAATGCCATCACTCTGAGCATTCCCCCTCTTCCTCCTTATTGTCCAGCTGGATCTGCTGAGCAAGACACCATATGGAATGCTCTGTCCCATGGGGCAGTTGGAGCTGGCTGTCCCACCTGTGTCCCCTCCCAAATCCTCGAGCCCCACCAGACTCCTTTGGGGTGGAGTGAGCAGCAGAAAAGTCCTTGACTCCATGTAAGTCCTGCTCAGCAATAATGAAAACATCTCTGTGTCATCACCACGGTTTGGATCACAAATGCAAAGCACAGATACATACCAGCTACTATGAAGAAAATTAACTTTATGCCAGTCAAAATCAGCACAGCAGCATAAATGCTTTTTGATAAAGCCCATCACCTTTCAAGATTTCCTTGAGTAAAGCATATTAGGATTAGGAAAGCTCTCTAGAGTAACAGAGCCTATTAATCCTGAAGGCTTTCTCTGTTTGGGAGAAGAGCTGAATGCATAGAAATTTCAAGAACACGCAGAATGTAGAATAAAGCTCAAAACATATGTCATGCTGAACAGTACATGGCAGAGCTATTCTAATCTGATGGGCCCCACAGCCTGGGAGCTATTATAAGTGTAGAGCTGCCAAGGAGCACTGAACAGGCATATGTCTGGTAATGGGTTTGGATCTCCCGATTTAGAAATGGCTAGTGTTGCCTATTATTTTCTCA
This sequence comes from Lichenostomus cassidix, assembly GCF_008360975.1. Lineage (NCBI taxonomy): Eukaryota > Metazoa > Chordata > Aves > Passeriformes > Meliphagidae > Lichenostomus > Lichenostomus cassidix. The sequence continues at coordinate 4,430,760 of NC_139484.1, forward strand.
ATATGTATGTGATGTATGACACTATCTCAGTATCTTGATGGTATGGGAAGTATTTGCAGGATCCAATCCATATCTCTGAAATTAAAGGTTGCTGAGCTTTATTTGATCTCTGTCTATTTTTTTCCTCCCTTATTGGAGTTATTCTAATTCTCTTTTTGAATGTCTGAATACTACAGACTGTAATGTGCACCTCATGGATGTTCTGATTCACACAGTTAAATCCTGGGTTTTGACCACCAGAAGTCAGTGCACTGCTTTGGCACTTGAACCTTTTGGGGCTACAGGGCAGAAACACTGATGAACTGATAAATAAAATGGGCAAATCCTTCCAAGTGTGGAGGGGAGAGAGAACATACATATTTTCTGAAATATATTTAGCTAAAGAGAGGCTCACAGCATTTCATTTTGACACTGAAATTCCTGTATGTATTTGCTTGGGGTTGTTTGATTTGGTTTTTTTTTAGCAACGTGTTCAAATGTTGAGAATAATTTAGTGTTGTACTCTTCTCAGAAAACAGTTTAGATAAGAAACAGAAAACATCAACATTTCATGTGTAGCTGTCACTGAGTATTTGTGCTGCTTGTCTGAAGGGCACAAAATAGTAAACTTATGGAAATGATGAAAATACCTAGAGAGATGTCAGCAAAGCAAAATGTGTTACTTAAAATCAAGAAAATACATGAAGCAGAATAAAGCAGAGAGAATTTTATATTTGTAAATTAACGGAAGGTGAATATATTTGCAGTTCAAATAGTGATACTAGTGTTTTAGAAGATAAATGTGCAAATGTACACCTTTAGTGACATATGTAGGATATATTGTGTATCTCCCTGTATTTACTTTACTTAACATCATCATATGTATGTACAGTAAAAGGCATTATCTATCACTGTATTTTAGGGTTTCATTTTAGCTATTAAAAGGGGGTAGTCATTTTAACATATTCTTCAAAATGATTTTATGACAATGCAACAGCTAGGTAACCTTTTTTCCCCCAGCTTACAAATAAAGTGTAAAAACAAATAAGGTTTATTGATTTCTATAGTTTTTGTCCTCATTCCTTCAAAAGGAGAAAAAGCCTTTTTTTCTTTTTTTTCTCCCCCATTCTAGATGCTATGCTAAAAATTGATACTATAACACAATTGTTTTAGGTGAAAGTGTTCATTTTTTCAGATGACTTTCTACACTCTGAATTTGATCTGCAGTCTCTTTAGCTGACTTTAGCAGCCACCAGAAGAGCAACACACATCATGGTGTAGCTCACCCGGCCTGAGAGCCCATCCCTCCTGAGAACTCCCATTTAGGTTAGAGAGGTTGTGCCTGATGCCTTTTGAATGCTGCACATCTAGTCCATCACAAACATTCAGAGTTGATATTTTTAATATTCAGTTATGGTTTTTAGCAGAGCTATCTGCTGCCTTCATCTTTGCTTCTGACATGCAACATGAACAAGGAGAGTATTTGTGATACCTTCTGCCAGACGAGTAGTTTTGAAAATAGATGCTGACTGGATAGCCAATGCAGCTAACAGATGGTCTTGTAACACGTTCTTTTGAATCATTAAAAAAGAAAAATAGATTCACTTGAGCTTTTTTCTCTCAGCAGATGAGCTCCATGACAAGCAATAGAATCCTGCTGGTTCCTTAGTCAATTGTAAAAATACATTGTGTGCCTCTAGAAGACAAGGAGAAAGACAAATTTCCTAGAAAAAGAGCCTGTAGGTGGTACGTGCTCTTTCAGTCTAACTCTGTGCTCCTAAGAATGCTGAAAATCGTGGCCAGCAGTACACCTATGCTATTGAAATGCTGTGTTGTTACTCCTTTATCTGCTGCTTTTAAAATACTGATTATTCCTAATCACAGCCTGCATACAATTAATCATTTCCAGGAGACAGATGGCAAAAGAGTTTGAAAACTGATATCTTTATGTATATTTTTGGGGGTATGCTCACATTTTCTATACTTTATTGCTTTCTCAGCCTTCAGAAATAAAATTAATCCCACAATCTTTTCTTTTTAAAACCTCAGTCTTAAATGCTGTGCATAGCCTGTGGCATTAAAAGCTAGTTATTGTGTAACAAAGAGAATGGTAAGATTTCTGAATCAGCAAAAAAAGAACATAGAATACCTGAAACTGAGTTTTCCCATTCTATGCCCATGAAGTGACCACCAAGCAATAGTCTTCTGCAAGGGTCTGATATGTTGTGTTTTTGGAATGCTTTCTTTCCACTTTGCAGAAGCCCCAGCCAGAACTTCAGTGACAAATTAGGTTTGTCATCTGTTTTGCTGCTTCATAAAGTCTTTGCTAAATAAGCCTGTTCAGTTATTTAAGCGTGCTCTGACCTGGGGTCATGTTTGCCAAGACTCAATTTCTCAGTTATTTCGCCCTTAATTATTTAACTATGGCTTAAGGAATACAAAATCTAGGCTTTTACTTTCATGTGCTTCTATTTAAAATAGAAAAAGTAGGAATGTCCAAAACTTTTAAAGTGTGAAGATGGCATCTGGGCTTTAGTAAACAGGACTTTTACTGAACTTCAAACTGATCCTATGGAGCTGAGTAACTTTCCATTAATAAAATCTTCCATTTCTTAGTGGGTTATTAAAGATATCGTTTGCTAGCAGAAAAGGGCTCTTAAAAGGCACTATTTTAACAAGTCCACCCTATTTCTTTTCAGACTCAGTTAGTGATCTCCATCCATGTATCAGCATAAATTCACTGAGTCAAACGGAGCTCAGTCAGTATTGATTGGCAGACTTGGCGTGTGAAGCCATTATGGGCACACAGTGAATTTCCCTTTCAGAAGCTGATTGGCATCTTTGCAGCCATAAGCAGCTTGATGAAGGCTAATGGGAGAGAGGATGAGGTCCCAGCATCTGTCCTTGATGCTGTAGGGATACATCTATTGATTTCAGAACGGGACAGCAATGTCAGTGTGTTGTTGGTGTGCTCTGGGTAGCAGATAAGGTCCCACATTCTCCAGGGGGAGATGCAACTCTCATCCTCATTTTGTCATTCATTTTCTACAGGTTTCTTGCTCAGTTCTGGGAACAAATTCTGATAGTGAGATGCTTAGGAGTGTAAATTCAAGAAACAAAATTTCAACTTCAAGCGATAGCAGTTTCAGAAGATATTGGAAACGTGCTTAGAATTTAATACTTGTAGCAGAGATATAAATATGAATAATTTTCTATGAAAAGATGCAGATGCTACAAAAATGAAAGCTGCATCTCAGTGTCAGTCATATTTGTTTTGTTTCTATAAGAAAAGAACAAATAAGTTGTTTTAGTTAAGTCCCTAGTTCTGGAATTTTAAAATTATTGTTTTTTTTGTGTGTGTTCTAAGATTGCCTCTTGTTCTGAAAGTACTTTGCATCTGTTAGGCAGATGCAAAAATATAAAATTGAAGCAAAATATCCATTTTAAATTTTTTAAATTATTATTTTATAAGAAATTATTGTTTCACATTGCAAACTGAGAAGATATAATTCTCTAGAAATATTTAACTTCTCAGTAAATAAAAATAAATTGACTGAGCTTCTTCCAATTCCCCCCCTTCCCAATTTTCTTTATAATAATAACATATACTGATATCTCTAATATCTCCATTGTAAAAGAACCCCAAAACCCAGAGTGTGTATTTCAGAACAGGTAAATCCCACTTGCATCATTATGCAGCTATGCTGCACATACTCAGATAATTAGGCTTTAACAAGGCCTTTCAAACTTTAGCTGGTTTCTAAACAGTAATTCACTGTCCCAGCATTACAGGTCAGCACAGATACGGGTTTTTTCCCATTCCTTTATCCTGTTTCCCATCACTTTATCCCATGTCTTAATCCTGCTTTCCATAGCTGTCTGGCACAGAAAGTATCAATATCTTTGACATAACAACCCTGTTCTTATATTTCATCATGAATTTCAGGAATTGTTTTGAAGGAGCAAACTCTTCTACTCTGTGCTCCTTAACAGCCCACAAAACAAATCCTCCAAAGCTACATTGGATCTAGCTCCCCAGTTTTGTTTGAAGTTCATTCATTTCTCCTTCAAGTTAAAGCTATGTCTTGGAGAGTGGGGAGGGAGAGAACCCCAAACAACAACTATACATGAAGATAATAAACCCCTTTATTACTAATCAGGGAGAAGATACTCTTGAAGGAGATTATCAGTGAAGAATAAATACTGTGCAATAATAAATGCACTTAAAAATAACTTAGCATAAGCAATTTAAGGAGAAAAGAAAAGCAAAGCATCATGAGATGATTCATCAGTGAGATTAATGATTTTTGTATTTTTCCTAAATATGATGAAAGTAATGTTAACATTTATCAAACACATTTTTTTTCTTTTAGTGCCAGCTTGAGCTGTGTTCAGCACCTTATATGTTGTACAAAATATATCCCATTAAACTTTGTCACTTGCTAGAAAATCAAAATAATTTTTAGTCTTCTCACAACATCTGCCAAATAGTATTTCTGCCACAGAAGTTTGCATATTGTAGGGTTGGCCTCATTTCAGATGATTGACCTAAAGAACTTTGCTTGGAGCGTCTAATTTACCTAAGAACTTTTTACTGTAGATTTTATGAAATGCTGTAAGATCAATACTCAGATGACTCATTTTTCCAGAATTTAAGAATATTGTAACCTTTAAGGAAACAGGGACTCTAAGGCTTTTTAAAAAGTAAAAATTTACTAATGATTCAGATCTTTTATTGTTACAATAAAGTGGTTTAAACTATTAGGAGATATATTGACATACAATGTGAGAAAATTGTAAAGGAAAAGAACATATCCAAGAGGCAGCTCACTTTTCGCTGCAAGTAACTAATGGGAAAAATAAGACATTTCAGAGCATCTTATCCTACTCTAGAGACATCTCAGTTATCTGAATGTCATGTTAGTGCCAAACTAACATCTTTTCCATACTTTTACATACTTTTACATAATTCAGTTTTGACTTGGGCTATATTACAAGTTGGAAATAAGCAAGGCATCTAGTCCTGCTGTAACTGGGTCTGGAGGAGGTATTTGGATTTGATTTTTACACTACCCATGAGATCCACCTTGCCACTTTCAGCTCCACCATCCCATACCCTGCATGTTATCCCAGTGCAGTAAAAGTGGTTGGGATGGCTCCTGTCATATCTCTCTTGGGGCAATTTGTGGTAGAGTAAGAGCTGCAGAGTACTCTGGGAGACCCCCCAATTGCTTAATAATAATAAAGGTAAGATGGCACAAATTATTTTCAGCTTCGGTTATTGTTTCTGTTGGCAGTTGTCTGGGAAACTGAAATTAATTCTTCCTATTTTGTGTTTGACCCACACAGTGAAAGTTCTGCCTCTGTCTTCATGATGCAGTGGTGGCTTTTGGAAGAGGACACTATTACAATCTTATTTGTCACCAGATTTTCTGCCAGTTTTGCACAATGAGGTTCACAGACATTGTCATATGCTGAACTTCTTGAGGTACTCCCATGGTGTCTATTTTAATTCTGAGGTAAACATTTCTTGTGAACCTTTGCAAAGGTTGATTCTGATTTCAGAATACTTTACAGTACATGGAGCTTACCCTCCAAATCGTTGCAGTTCTCCTCTTTGAAGGCATAGATTAGTTTTCAGAAGTCAAAATATGTTTTTGAAATACCTTATTTTATTCCAAACCCACCTCTCAAAAACCCCCACTTTCTACCATTTATGACAAAATTGAACATATTGAACAAAGCAGTGCTAGAAAACTGTACTTTTATTTTCTTACAGGAAAAAAACCCCATGATTATCTGCATGGAAAGTATATTATAATACTCTTAAATAAATATTATAAATAAATAATATTATAATACTCTTATTATGATCATTGCTTTTCATTGCTTAACATCTGCCCACATCTTATTCTTTCTCTCTCTTTCATCTTAATCCGTTCATTTTATTCTTGTTACATTCTTTCTTAGTAAGAAGAGGAGAGATTGCAATGAGAGATTACTCACTGCTATGTTGTCTGTATCAGTGGAGTGACAAACATCCTGCCTGGCTGAATGCTAAATAACTTATCAAACCTGTGCTCCTCGTAAATGGCTGAATGTATATTCAGTTTACACCTCACAATTTTTGTATCAGCTAAGGCAGAAGTGCCCCAGATGACAGCTTTATTCACTGTGCAACCATGAGTTATCCCTTGAGCACTGTCCATCCTACACAAAATGCAATGAAGTAATTAAAAAGTGTGTCAAAATGCATACAGGTCAGGCAGGGGGTGGTACAGGGAATTAAAAATGCACAGTCAGTGTTAATTCTTGCATTTCTTCATTTTTCAGTCCTTGACTTTGCAGATTAATGATATTTTAACAGAATTTTTTCTGGAAACTTTCTGTGTTTATTAAAAAGTAATTTGAAAGAAATTCAGACTGGCTGTTGGGGAGGACAGCACAGAGACCCATGCAGTGCCAGTTAGAGTGGTAAAGTCAACAGTTCACACAATTTCTGTTCAGATAATGAGATTTATAAGCAGTAGAAGTTGCAAATTATCACCTTTCATGAAAATCAGTCACAAGAGGAAGATCCGGCAGGTGTATTCCTAAAGGTTTCTGTATATTATTTGCTGATAGGAATTTCACTGCCTAATAACTGTGCTATATATTCCAGATTTTCTGTTTATTCAGTCACCTTTTCCTTTTGTTCTGGCTCTGGGTAGTCTAAGCTCCATGGGTCTTCTCAACCCCTGAGTTCCTGTTCTGCTCCCTAACACGTAAGATTATTACCTTTAATATTATTAATTGTAAGTTTATTAATTTTAATAGGACTTTCCTCTGCCGTCTAATATTTTAATCTGACCATGACTATGTATGCCAGGTGTGCTATCTGCCTCTGACTCCAGAAGGCTCTGACAGGGGTAAGACCAGACTCAAAATTTATGGTATATATATGACAGTCAGTAAATGAATATATAGATGGAGGCAGGAAGATCCTTCCTGCTTTATTTCCAAAAGTATGATAGTAAAGTGGAAAGTTATGAACATCTATCAGTATGGAATCTCCTCTAAATATTTTTGGAGACTGTGGTGGGACTGCTGAGCCTTTAGAGGAGTTCATAATCCAAGAAAAACACACCTACTTGGACTGTAGTGTCACTGCTGGGACCATCAGCATAGGACATGTCAGACAGATTTGGGCATGAGGTGGAATATCTTTTACACTTTCCAAAAAATTCTGTAATTCTTGTATTCGTCATAACACTTGCTAAACCTACATGTTTTAAAAAGAGAAAATGTTTATATTTTATGTCCCTCTATGTGCATTTGAACTATTTTCCCTCTTTTTAATTCTGCCTTTGAAGCACATTATCTGACTCGGCTGTCCAGTGGAATTATAGTTGAAATGAAAGCCCTGGTAATTTTTCATGGATCCTGCAGCTTTCAGCTGGAACTGAATGTGCTCATTGCAAGGTGCAATTGCTGTGTAGTCCATCAGCACAGGGACATTGGGAGCTGGTGTTATTTTAAGTTCTCTTTTAAACAAATTGTTACACTTGATTTAGAATCTATCGAATCGATGTTTGTAATCAATATCAGAATTTTCTCTGAAAATAGTCTGTAACTCAGTCAGGAGCATAATAAATGTCTGCATGAATTGGCAATAGCCTGAAACTCCTGAAGTAAGAGACATGGATTGACAGGATAACATTAAAATAAAATTGAATCTAATTGCAATAATTATGATGTCAACAAAATACTTTTAGATCTAGCCTTTCACTGAAGTAGTCTAAAATGTTGGAGGGGGAAAGACAACATTTTTTGTTAAAATAATTATTGTTTTCCTGACCTAGGCCTTGCTTGGTAGGTTTTGAAGTATGTAATACTCTCAGGGGGGACAGTGCCATTCTTGAAAAGTGTGAGTCTGAGGCCTGTAGAGATCTTGAAAGGAGTGACAGACAGATGCCTTTTTGTACAGTTGACTGTAATGCGGTTTAAAAGAAAATGCAATGTTTAAAAGATCCCTGGTTGTCTTTTTGACATATTCAGATTGTAGTCAGCTCTGCAGGGAGATTTAGCTGTCTCTCCTGTCAGATGGAGGACTGAGAACTATATGGAACTTAACAGAAGACACAGATGAAATTTACTTCTACAATTACATGATAAATTCTGTTCAAAAGAAAATATTGCAATCCATTTTCAATTTTAAATGTGAAGTTTCCATTATTTTTCTGTCCTGCTAGGCTGTGCTGGTAAGCTCCCAGGTGGAGAATGCTGACAATGGGAGCAGGTCAAAAACACCGACCCCAGAAATGGTCAAAAGCTTGGGCCACTAAATATGTGAAAATAAATATAATTCAAGAAGGATGTTTATAATGTGATGAGTCTTGGGGGCTAAACTTGGTGTTAAAATTTAGATTTCCAATAGATGTATGTGAGGAAGTTTTCACAATAGTGAGAATTGTTCTGTACTGCTTCTTGCCCTGGTGGAGATCGAGGGCAGTTTGCCTTCTTTGCACAGGAGTACAAAGACAGCACAAAATTTACATCTCTGCAGGTTGTAGTGGGGATGCCACTCTTCAAAGGTGGTGTGATAACACAGGTATTGTCTACATTTCCTTTCTGTACATTGTATATTAGTTGTGCATTAATTGGCTGAAGAATTTTTATGATTTCTTCCGTTCAGTTGTGAACAAAATGGATGAAAGATTTTTATCTGCCTGTTTTAAGACTAAAGATGAATGAATGGGATACACATCTTGGAAAGTACCAAAGCTGCTCACCATTGTGGACTGTGTAATTCCACGTGGGAAAGGATCACTAAAACCTTGCTCTGTTCTTGTGTTCTTACTCCAAGCAGCTCCTGCCTTGTTGAGTGTGTACATACTAATGTATATTTGCTTCTCAAGGTCACAGAAGAGATGTACATAGAACAATATTTACTTACTTATATAGTTAAAAGAATGGAAAGCAAGTTATATTGTTAAAAACATTCATCTTTTAAAGGAATGTTTCTTTACAATTTTCTACATCATTGTATATTGATGATGGTATTGAGTTAATATTACTAACAGGATTGTAGATAGGTGTTTTTCTATCTCAAACATGCTAAAAACATCAATATGGCTTAGATGTTTATGCATTTTAGCTCAAGTTTTATATAAAATTTCTTCCCTTCAGAGATTAAATTTTACTCAGTGGCCATGATGGCAGCATTGTCTGCAAAGCCAGAGAGAAAACGCTTTGCTAGTGAGGAAAGCAATGAGTTATAAGATCAGCTAAGGGCAGGAGGGAAGAAAGACCATTAGTAAACTCACAAGGAGATTTGGGTTGTGTGTCTCACCATTCAGTAGAATTGCATCAGTCACCAGGTACATCCCCGTTACCTAATAATTCATCACTGATTCATCCCATCTAACCCACCATCTTTAACATTTGACTCAACATTTTGTGTTTTTTTCAGCAGAAATTTGAGGTACAGGGAAAAAAATCACTTTCAAAGCGATTAGTTAGCCAAGACTGTCAGCTGATATTTTTTTTCATGCCAAGGGGTTGAGCAGATAGCAAGGTGGGATTTTTCTGCATTAATTATAAGGCAGGTTAAATAGTATCTGTTTCAGAATGGGTACAGTCTTTAGCTTGTTGGAAGGCAGAGAGGTTCCAACTCACCCCTAAATGAAAGAACTTGTGTTTGCCAATTAAATCAAGCAGCTGTTTCACAGACAGCATTGCTAATAGCTACCAACTAAACTCCAAGCTGTTACTCTGGGTTGTTTAATGAACTGCTTTTAATACATAGTAAATGCTAACCTCTGCATCTCAATCTATTGAGCAGAAAGGAAGGATATTTAAAGGCACATCTCTCTTCTCCAGCATTGTGGGAACTTTCCGTGCTAATGAAGCACAGGAATTTGAGACTCTTTCTTACACTATTTATACGAATCCTGCAGAGACTAATGCTACCTAAATTGTTTTTGACAGTGCATGACAAAAATTGCCATGTTCTGGTTCTATGGAGTGACTGTAATTTTCTCTCTTAAGGAGGTGTTTTAGGCATGCTATGCAGACTTGCAGCTCATATTCTTCACTGTTAGCTGCACAATACTGATGGTAAAATCAAAATGCAACTTGCATTGGACACACCAATGTATGCAGCAGTCTTGTGTGATAAATGAATCAAGGAGTTGAAAACAATGTATGGATCTCAGCTACAAACATTCAAAACTTAGGAATTTTATTCTGAATATATATGCATATTTCATGCATAGTCTCTGGAAGCCTCAAAAGGCCTTCTCTACATCCCTCAGCTGTTCTTTGAGAATAAGGATAAGGAAACAAGGCATCAAAGCTATCTAACACTAAAATTGGTTCAGAGAGAAATTCTGAGCTGGCAAAACTGCACCCAGGGAGAGCATCCCTAGCCCACTCCTTGTTACTGCTAATGCCATGTTAAAAAAGTCTAAATGTCTTTCTTGACCCCACCTGCATTCTACAAACACTGTTGTATCAACCTAAGCTGCAATTATTCTTGCTTACTGTATTTCTAAGGCCAAGTTTTGGTTAAACCATACAGAATCTAGGAGTAAATAGAATTTTTTTTTTCTCAATTTTAAACCTCAAACAATTAAACAACACTGAGAAAAATAAAAAGCTTTTGTTTTTTTCTTGTTATCTACGTCTCGGACATCCATTAAATGCAGCAGAGGATGAATAATATAAATGTGTCTTAAAAGCTTCCTCATTTTCTGTCCTTATTTCCACCTTATATCTGTCTTCAAAAGGAGAGAAAACAAAAAAATGAAGAGAGAAGAAAGGAAGAATTAAGGAAATTTTCAAAGACCTGTTGTAATCCTCATTCTCTGTGCTTTTTCTGTTACTGTTTTATAGTAAAATAGACTAGAGAAATTACATTTAGAAGCAAGGGGGGTGGTAGTAGTGGGGAAACAGCCACAAACCAAACATACAAAAACCAGAGATGCAAACTTCTGACTTTACAGATGGCTGTTTTTCTTAATTACATGGATAACAGTTTAGAAATACCTAATTGGTCATGCTTGACAAGTAATAGCGGTTTTTCCAAGATAAACAAATGTTCACATTTTTCATACTTAATCAGGGAGTTTATGTGCAAAAATGACCAAATGTATCATCTATTCTAAGCCTCCTATGTTATTTTGTAATAAACCACCATCTGTACTTTGATTTTACAGAGTCTGTGTGTGATGACCACAGAATCTAATTATATGGCAGATGGGTTTAGGGAAGAAGCTAGATTTTTTAATGATTTTTTTTTTCTTTTTCTTTTTTTTAAATTTATTTTTTTTAATTTATTTTTTTTAAATACATGACAAAAGCTCCCTTCACTAATTTAGAAATGTTCCCCAGGCAAGTTTATTCTGCTTTTCTCTGACAGGTAGTGCCCTGAACACCCAATAACTGCCCTAATCTTGCTTTCCTCTGTCTTCCAAACTCATACACATTCCTCAATGGGTGCATTCATCTTGTGATTGTGTGTATTTGTTTCTGTGCTATATATTAACATATCGGTTGTTTATTTTCTGAGTTATTTAACTTTTAGTGAATAAGTTTGTCCATTATGGTTAAGATATTAATTTATTCATATCCTGAGAGCTTGGCAATTTATTCTTAATTATTATTATTATTATTATTATTATATTTTTAGTTTTTAGTTACTTGTTTTATTTTTATTTTCTAGTTACCTCTTTTATGAAACTTCACAACTTTGCAGATTTTGTTCTAATGAGTAAATATATCTGAAATTACTATTTTTACTACCTTTTTTAGGTGTGCAGTTCTTTCACACCGATAGTATTTCTGGATTTTGTGTGTGACCAGTGTAAGTTAGATATTTAAAAAAAAGAATTAATATCTTTAAAATTATTTAATAATTAATTTAATAATTATAAAATTGCAAGCAAATAAATAATTGTATTATTCTTGCATAATTTAAGGCATCTTGAAAACCTCAAAGAAAATAATCTGAAAGACAACTTCTTCTCTCACCCCATCTTCTGATCATGTCTACCTCAATTCCATGAAAAATGGAATATTATCAGTGAAACTGGGAGGGCATGCAGTAGCTAACTCTGAGAAAACATACAGTGAGGTGAAAGCCACTCACACTATCCCTGTACCCATTTTTTCTGGCTGTGGTGGGTTGACTCAGGCTGGATTCAAGGTACCCGCCAAAGCCACTCTCTCATTCCCTCTGCAACCAGACAGAGAAGAGAAAATATGACAAAGGGTTTATGGGTTGAGATGAGGACCGAGAGAGATCACAAACTGACTACTGTCATGGGCAAAACAGACTCAACTTGGGGAAATTAATTTAATTCATTACCAATCAAAACCCCAGAAAGTAATGAGAAGTAAAAGATATCATTAAAAAACCTTCTCCCAACACCTTCTTACTTCCTAGCTCTACCTCCTCTCTCCTCCATGGAGTCCCTCCCCAGGGAGAGTGTTCTCCCTGAGCTTCTTCAACATGAGTCCATCCAACGAGCTACAGCTTTTCACAAACTTCTCCAACTTGGCTCCCCTTCCATGGGGTGCAGTCCTTCAGGCACAGCTGCTCCAGTCTGGATCCCCCAAGGGTCACAAGTCCTTCTAGGAAACATCTAATGTGGTCTTCTCTCTCCATGGGTCTGCAGGTCACTGCCAGAAACTTTTTCCAGCATGGGCTTCCCATGGGTCACAGCCTCCTCACAGGAATTCTCCTGCTCTTGTGAGGAGCTCCTCCATGGTGATCTCTACATCCCCATGGATCTCCATGAGCTGCAGGGACACAGCTGTCTCACCATGGGCTGCAGGGGAATCTCATCCTGGAGCACCTCCTGCCCCTCCTTCTGCACTCCCCTTGGTGTCTGCAGAGTTGTTCCTCTCCCATATTCTCACCCTGCTCTTCTCTGGCCGCAATTACAACTGCACAACAACTTTATTTTCCCCTTTCTTAAACCTGTTCTCACAGAGGTGTTAGTATTTCCAACTGGCCCAGCCTTGGCCAATGGTGAGTCCATTTTGGAGCTGCCAGAGATTGGCTCTGCTGGACATGGAGGAAGTTTCCAGCAACTTCTCACAGAAGCCACCCCTGTAGCTCCACTGCTACCAAAGATTGGCCACAAAAACCCAATACATTAGCCATTCTTCCTGATCACTCTGCCCTTTAAGAGTGGCCCTAAGTTGTGCTTTATGTTACTTGGACCATGGTGTGTTCCAGAGCAGTTTTACCATCTACTCTTCCTGCCTTCAGGAAGAGTAGCTAATTAACTGGGATAGATCTTAACAAGATTCCATGTCATTAATGTTTTTTTTTCCCAAATGGGCATAATCTTGGCCAGAACTGTCACGAGAATGTATTTTTTCTCCTCTGTCATGAGCTAATTTAAGTTGATTCAGATAGTGTGAAATGGCAAGATCACAGTGGAAAAATATTTAACCATATTATGAGATTTGGGACAACTTCCAGTTCAGCTGGGTTTAGACAAGCACTACAGGCTACTGCAAGAGCATCTGCCTGTGCCTCTCTTGTCTTACAGATTTGCTATTTTAGTAATTGTGGGTATGAAGAAAAGATGAAGAATGTCATTGAAGGTATTCACAAAATACTTAGGATGATAGATGGGGGGGTTTCATTCTGTACTAGCTGTAGATTTTTAAAAAATCTTTTCTCCATTCTTCCTTCAGTTGGTTGCTAGTTTTCTGCTAGAATTGGGTTAGATTAGTTGGATAGTTATGATGACATTTCAGCAGTTTTGCATCCAATCTTAGCATGGATCAGGGACTATAAATATGTGCAAAATGGAAACTGGCTGATTAAAAAATCTGTCTTGATTTGCTTGTTTTCTTGAAAGTTTTTAGAGTTCAGTTTGGATTTGTTTCAATATAGGGGCTAGGATTTGTGTTTATTTTTATTGCATGAAAACTTATGTATTTCTTGTTGATGTATGGAATAAAAATAAAATGTAGAATTGGATATTATAAGAATGTATGCAACAATATAAACACAGCATATATACAATTAAATGTATAGCAAAAATTTACAGCAAATACTTTATTGCTTATATTGGGAAAAAAACTTCCAGAATTTTCATATATATGTGTGTTGAGCTTTCATAATGTGAAATTTGGTATTTCCCAAATTTAAAAAAAAAAAAAAAAAGTAGTGAATAAATATTAGCATAGTAGGAAAATAAAAGTAAAACAGAAAGGAAACAATCTGATAGAGGGTATATACAATATGCATATCTTAGGCTGGTTCGTATGCTGTCTGAGCCTCATTCAGATAATTGGTCTTTTCTTAACGCTTAAGTTGGATTTCAAATTTACAGCCATTACTTTCGAGTGTTCATTGTATTCCATTAGTAACTTGAAAGAGGTTTGAACAATTTAATCTTATCATTTTAAATCTCTGTGAATAGGCAATCTGTTTCCAAGTGGATTAAAACCATTGAACATCATTTAGATATTTATCAAAGCTTGAAACACAGAGGAAAATGCCAGAGGAGAAAGCAAAAGCACTGTTGTGCTAACATCCACTAGAAAAGCTTGAAGATGATCAACTTGATAAAGATTGAACAGATAACTTGAATTGTTGGATAGCGTTAGATTTAATGAGTAAAGGAAATGGGTATGATTAATATCTATCATGGTTTGGAGAGGTAGTTCTGTTTAACAATTTTGTTAGTATTTTTTGATGATCTCATGTTGACAAAAATTTTGATGGTGACTTCTGAAAACCATTTGAGATTTGTGGAAGTCTTCCATGAGATTTTGATCCAAAAATTACCACCATAGCATTATAATAAACCTACCTTAAGTGCATTTTCCATAGGGATTATAACAGGAAATCTTCCTCCAACAATGTGTTTCCGGTTAGATGCTTCAACAGTCTATTCTTAGCTCCATTATATGCACCCTTCACACTGATTTAAAAAAATATATAAAATTAATTACTGGTAATGTTTATTCATCACACTGAAACTGATGGGACAGTGAATAAAAATAAGTCTGTAGCAGCTGAACTATATTCTTTGGTAATATAAATTCAATTAAACAATATGATCAAACCCCAAGTCATATAGCTTCAAAAACTATAAGCAGTCTTTTTTGTGTGATAGGAACAATTATAAAAATAAGTGAGTTTGGTCATTATGTATTTATGTATATATGTGTAGCTGAATTATATATATATATATTTAAAAAAAATAAGATGTAGCTAGTTCTGGCTTAATCTTTAGGAATACAAACAGGGGCTTGCCAAATGGAAAGCAACAGATAAAGATACTTTATTGTACATGACAGGTAAGACAAATACTAAAGGGTTCATGAATGTGCGACATTCGCAGTCTTGAAATGAGATTGCAAAATTAAAAAGGGAATTATAGTAAAACCTTTAAAGCCTGGAGAGAAAAAGAAAAAAATCTTAGTGCACATGTTTAGGTCTGTTTACTATTGCAAAAGGTTATGTTTAGCCCTGATCAGCAGATGCAGATATTGACATCCTTATGGGTGGAAACTTGAAGAAGTTTCTGACAATCAGGGGTTGGGGGGCAGGATAAAGAAAGACTTACCAAGGTCTATGAATGATCCACTTTTTGGGAGAGGACACTAACCAAATTAAAACTGGAAATCAACATTTTCTTTTCCCCAGTGAGAAAGACAAGTCTGGAATAAACCAGAAATTCATTGTAACATTTTGAGCCCTTCAAGACAAGCTTAATTTCTAAAATATAGTCTCAAGGTAAAATAGAATTTGGCAGCTGTACAGGAAATGTGGTGCGATGCACCTGAGTGATAAGATTTTCAGGTCCCAATTGATGTTTATTCTGAGTTGGTAAAATAAAGGTTTCCCACTGCAATTTTGTGAAAACAGTATAAAAGAAGGAAGCACAGATAAACTCAGAAGGCAAATGAGATATTATAGGCTTTTCTCATGAACTTTGAAAAACAAAATAAAGAAGTAGCTTAGAAGCACATAGTGAAAGTACAACTACAGTTCAGAATGAAAATTATACTAAGCACAAAAAAACCCCAAACACATAAATCTGGAAAGGAAGCAGTCTTTCTAAAAAACCTTCTAGGTTAGTACTAAATTATATTCTGCAATGAGCAAGTGTTTATGAAGGTGAAATGCATTTGTGTTTCCTTGAAGGGGACTCTTAATTTCCAGCTTGTTGTTTGACAAAGCTATTTATACAAAAAGTTTTTGGTACTTTTTTGTCTTGGTATTTTGATTTGACTGAAATAAATAAGAGCTGAAGTTTTTTAAATGCAAAATTTCTTGAGACAAGTAATGTAAAAAATGCGTTCACAGACTCTTTCTTGCCATTGCTGCTTGACCCTGGCAATCTCAGGGAAAAAAGGGTGAGATCCTGCTCAAAGCCCCTGAGCTGCAGTGTAAGTCCCACAGTACAGGGAAGTGCTGCCAGCCATGGCTGCCACCTGTCTCCAAGACACTCATGAAGTGATTTGAGCTGACATGAAATCAAGCAATCAAGAAATCAAGTGTTAACTCTCCCTGATTTCATCTGTAGCATTTAACTAACTTAACACAATCATCTTTGTTACAAAAAAAAAATTGCAAAAAAAAATTTCTACAGAAAAGATATTGTACTTTTGTTAGCTGTACGCTGGAACTGGGCAAAGTCCACAGAAAATGCAGGTGAGATTTTCCTCCTGGAGCTTCTTTGTCCCTCAGTTGTTGACTGCTCAAGTGCCACTCACTACAAGAACTCTGTGTCTGTACTTCACTGCCTTTGAGCAGGTTTGATAGTTTTCATCATTTTGTGAAAGAGCTGCCTTTGCTTTGATCTATTCATAGTGGCCTCACTGTTACTCATATTGCTATTCATATTGCTATTCACTTTATGTTCTATTTTGAGATATTTTAATTTACCTGCAAAATGAGAAGCTTCACAGATGGCAATGACTCCCAAACCAGTCCAGTGGTCAGAGCCACATAGAAGATGCACAAAAAGACTTCTATGGTCCAAACCTCCTCCAGCTCCATTAAAAACTAACAGCCCTGCCTTCAGCAGTCGAGGATTCTCAGCAGTGTTCCATTGTGCTTTGAGGTGAAGAAAGAACTTTGTAGAGGATCCCAACACTAGCTTATTTCAATGGGTCATCCCTCATGCTCTCACATGAGAGGATATAAAATTCAGATGAGTACTAATTACATGGTTGCACCATGGATCTCATGCACAGTAGCTTCTGCTTCTCATGTTTGTCTGTGAAAAATGTTAGTGATATGACAGCTCACAGGCTACTTCTGTTTGGAGGGGTGCCATATCACTGTTCCGATTTTCCCCACTCTGGCCTAAATTGTTCTAGATTAAGGTGCCATTACATTCTGTATATACCTTAAATATCAAATTCTCCTGCTGAGAGTGTTAATTTTATACTCCCAACTGTTTCTTTCATGCTGAGAGATGTTCCTGTGCTTGTTAAACCCTGCACACAGTGTACCATCAGATCACGCCTAGAAGAGTCTCCCGTTTTCTGAATGTTGCAATCACGCAAATTGAGAGATGCCATTATTTATGGCAAAATTCTCATTTCTTTAGAGGGTAAAAAATAAAAAAATTAGACATCCCAGGCAGACTTTTAATGGCTAATATAAATGGTCATTTTAATGGCTAATATAAATGTCACTGGAGCAGTGACAGCCCACTCAGGTGGATCTGTTCCCACTAATGAGAGCTCAACAGGCCACTGCCACTGCTGTGGCCATTTTTCTGTGGCTACTCAGTCTGAGCAAACCTGATTTACAAGAACTTGGGAAGAAAAGGTTTCCTAGCTTGAGTATTTGTTAGAGAGGATTCTGTTGCTTGGGCATGGATGAGCAGGGAGGGGCATGGTATCCATGGGATGTCCAAGGCATCCATGCCACAGGGCAGACAAGAAACCTCCATCCTCAAGCAGCATACACAGAGACCAAGCAGAATGGGCTTTAGGAGACCAAAATCAGCAAGGAATATTTCTTGGCTTCATATAAAATGTATAGGTTGGTATAAAAAAATTTATTCTATTTACTGGTTTTTTTTCCCCCTGCTTTTTATATTTTCTTAACGTTTCTATTTCTCTGTGAACAAAACTGAAGTCTTGAGTTTAACAATCGAAACACCAAAGCCAGCAAGCTCTGGGCCTCTCCCACCCCTCTATAGGATGTTCAAGATTCCAGAAATATCACAATCAAAGAAAGTATACAACGAAAGGTACTTTCCTTTGTAAACCACAGAAATATGTGCTATCACAGATCTGAATTTGTAGCTGTTATGAACTACTAGATTTTTACAACTCAATAGATGTTTACCAATATTTTATTCTTTTCAAAAAATTTGAATGTAATTCCTTTGTACACATTCCTATCACTATGCTCAGATCTTACTGCTCTGAGCATTGTTGTCTTGTAAAAACCTAGCAGGTGATACTAGAAAAGCTGCTCAGAGATGATTTTAACAAACCTTTTTATCCTATTCCATTTTTTCACACCCATGTTTTAAAGAGAACTTTTCTTGTACCAAAAGTTTCGCTTCTGTAAACTTTCAAATCTTGTTAAAAATTAAGTTCTGAATTCTCCTAATCAGAAAGTATGTGCTGTCCTATATATTTGTTACTTAATATAAAGAAAAATGAATGCTTCTGTCTTCTGAACCAGACATAGTCTGAACCAGGCATTGTTTTCATGATATTTTCATATATCATTTTGTACTTTCATATATCACTTTGTATTTTCCAATATTATTTGTATCTTCAAACATATTTTTTGCATTTTGGCAGGTAAAGGTTTGGGGTCATTCTGAAATTCTGCTTTTCTGCTGTGAATAGCATAGAATTTATGTAGTGAATATTTCCCTCTTACTAATTGCAGTCATTTATTTTCAACACTTCTGTCTTGTAAATCCTTTTTCAAATTTATTTGTAAGAGAGAGACCAAATGTTGGAAATATATTTTGATGTGGTATATCTGCATAGGACTGGAGCTGTGTATGTGCCTGGATTTTAAATCTCTTAATGCCTACTTAATAAGGTAATTTGGACAAGGTTTGTTTCTTGCTAATGGCTTGTGCCAGCCTAGCACAATGTGTCCTGCTCTTTGGCTTGGTTATGGAGCTACTGCTGCAATACAAATATGTGAGAATAAAAGCTGCTTGTCCTGCTGAACTTAACCTGTAACATCCTATTTCTTTAGATACAAGGCCAAGCTCTTCTGCACTAAATCAATTCTTCCTCTCATTTGAACCTTCTTAAAATTCCACACGCAGGTTGCAGGCTAAGTCATTACAAGGGCATATCCCTGAGTTTTAGTCATTAGAGAAAACACAAGGGAATAAGTAGAAGATTGATACTTGCCTTGATATATTTTTATTTACTGATCTTCTGTTTAGTGCACTTAATTTATGCCAGATAAATCACTTGAATTCTTTTCAAAGATCAAGTGGGTAAAATGTCATAGCATTAAACATAAGTATCCATTTTTTTTCTAAAGGTCTTGTTGTCCCTAGGTACATGCATGTAGAAAGTTCCTGGGGAAGAGCGCACACATTATTACAAACTCTTCTTATCTGATTTTTACAATATTCCCATCTTGTTTATATCTGGTTTCAACGTACACAAGTAAAGATTAGGTCTTTTATTTAAAATAAAGATTGCTGAGATTAGCAGTTGAAAAAGAAACATCTGTATGGATACAGCTGAAAATGCAGGCTGTTATTTTTTCCAATCATCAAGATTGGAGTCACCAGGTGGTGCTATTACATAGTATTGCAAGGCGTCCTTCTGTAATGTGTTTGATTTTTTTTTCAAGGAAATGTTGAATAATCCTTTTGCTTTACAGTTGAGAGAGGCTATAAGGGCATATTGACCTGTAGCTTTTATTTTGGGAGTGGAAGGACTGTGTGGGAGGTGGGAATGGCCTGGCTAAGGTTGTTTTCCTCTAAAACAGTGTAGTTTGCATTCTGGCTGTGGTGGACTTTGCTCCTGGTCCAAAATAATACATAACTTATACGACATGCAACACATTTTTTGGCTCCTTGAACAACAAGGGAGACAAAATAAAACTTGGCAGTATGTCAAAAATTGTGTTAGGAAAACAGATATCAGGAATGATAACTATGCTATTGTTTGCATGGAGAACAATATCATGACTTTGAGCAATTGTTATCTCTTTAAGAAAAAGTCTTCATGATTAGTTTCCTTCTTCATTGGATTAAATTAGAGACAATAAACATTAGAGTAACTATTAATTGAGGTGCTATTGATTTAGATTTTTATCAGCAGAACCAGTGGAAATCATATAAATGTAAGTCAAAAAAAATAAAGAAGGAGAAAGGTAAATAGTCATTATGTGGCAGTACGTGTGGTGGCATAATAGTGATAAAGAAAAATACTTAAATGGGAAGGTAGCCATCTGGAGTTTAAGGGAATAATGATTCAATCTGCTTCCAAAGATTCAGGAATTTTAACATAAAAAGTCTTGTTAGAGACTAAGAGAAGACTCTTTTATCACCCTACACATAGAAAGTGGATGATGTTGCTTATCTCACCTCATTAGCATTTTAAGTAATAGGAAAGACAATTGTGTAAGGAGAATTTGGTGAGGGGAGGAGGGGAAAATCTTTCCTGATAGCTATTGATATATATTTATTTATATAGTTCACACAGGCGTGTGCCTTTCTTCTTTTCCAGAATTGGCCTAATTTTTGAAATTACTCCTGATGATGGTTTTCTTCCTTTGCTGGGGTTTACCTATCCCATGATGTTTCTAAAAATTGAATGCAGTCACTTTTAAGAATATCCAAAGGTAATGGTGGGGCTGCATGATGATCAACATGCATAATGTCCCTGGTTTTTTTGCAAGTTTTTAAGTAATTTTTCTAATGGTGTTGAGCTTGACAGGACTGAGAAAAATAGCTTACTTATGCCAAGTCTTTTATTGGATATTGCAACTGTATTTGAAATATAATTCAGTTAATCTTTAGAAATAGACATTTATTTATGCTTTAAATATAATTTCAAAATGTCTTAAAATTATTCTAGGTATGCAACAATTATCTACATCAAAAAGAACAGGAACATGTATATTTTCTACTTTCCATAATTGTGTTTTTTTACTCTTTAAACTAACACGTTATGATAAAGCTCTGTGGTTGATATAATTTAGGACATGGCTATGTTGGATGGACTGAAATACTGGTCCAAATAAAAGCTGTTCTTGAGAGAAATCACTTTTCCTTTTAAATTTCTTTGACCTAATAAACAATTTCTCATATGACTAATAGCAAATAGAACTGGTTACTGTCATCTTTAACAGTTTATATTGTCTTTCATGTATGCAGTGTTGAAGAAAATAATTCATGGATTACATTTCTGTGTTACGCTAGATTACTCTCACTAAAATATACTTTTAATAGTTCACATCATTTTCGTTAACCTCTTGATACTCTATTCATCTCCATTAGAATAATATCATACAATCAAACCAGCAGAAAAACACAGACTATTTTAGAGGCAGAAATCAGTAAGAAGCCATGTAAGAAAAAACAGATTTCAATGAGATCAAACCTTCAGGTTTTTTTTCTCTTGTCCAATTTCATCTTGCATTTAATTGCAATTAATTACATTTCTATATTGCCTTCCATTCTGCTTTACTTCATTAATATGAGGAATTGAAAACAGGCTCATGGGTTTGATGCTAAAAGCTTCCTAGAAGATATGAGAAGAAGCAGAGTAACACTGTTGAGTAACATCTAACACTGAAATTTACTGTGCTGAAATTCTGCTGATATCATTAGACCTTTCCTATTTCCATCCCTGCCTTTACATCATGAAAACTGAATCAGGTTCTCTAGATCTCAGGGAATGTTTCTGTTTTAATGATAAAGTCATTAGTTTATTTATAAAACTAACACATCACTAGTTTTCAAAATGTCAAGCTTTATTTTGAACTTCATGCCTGAGTTATGTGGTACAACACTTTGTTCTGAACCTTGATGATGTGTGACTCAAATCATATTCTACAAGGATTTTAATAAGGAGGAGGTTGGCAAAGTGAGAGTGTATCACAAAAAAAAAAGAAAAGAATGCTTGGTGAATAGAACACTTCTATTTATACACTTACTGTCTGAACACAGAAAAAGGGTGTGATTATAAACCCCCTTTCACTGATTTATCTCCTTGCTTTAATCGCTAGATAAATAAACACTTCAAGATGCCACAAATATGTTTTTCAGCCTGAGAATATCTGGGAGACTTGTTCTGTTGGGAGGCACTCCAAATCATTGGGTACTGAAGAAATGAAGGTTAAATATAAGAATAGAATTTTTATAGAATAACTTGTGGGTCACTTGAAAGTTCTCCCTACCCTGAGAGGACAAAAGAGGACTTGGGCTGACTTTGGGCTTGAGGCACATCTAGAAGATGTCCCTTCTAGAGACTCCTAGAAGAGAGAAGGTGTCCCCAAAAACAGGGATTTGGAAGATCTGCTTTTTTACTCCTGAGATGAAAGTCTTCCTGCTGAAGGGAGTGGAAGGTTTAAGTGTGTGCAGAAAAGCAATAGCAAGGTTAAGAGGAGATCCAGATGTAAGTCATGAAAATTTGGGAAGCAGTGAGGACAATAAGAACATGAGCTAATGCTGTGGAAATTAAAATATATTTATGTGTAACCACTACAGGAAGCAACATAAATTTACATGTGGTGAAATTTATTTTCTCTAGTATATTAATTCTTTTCTCATTGTTAAAGAATTCCTGCTTTTTACTGAACTACAAAACAGATTGTTCTTTTTCTTGAAAAATTCCATCTCAGTATTTTTTAAATTATTTTTAGAAAAAATTCTCCTGCACCTCCCTCACCAATTTTTAATGCAAATTTTTCCAAAGTCAGAATACAATTTTTAGGAATCTAATCCTGAAAAGGATATGTAAATATAAATAACTAAATAAGATATATACCATCCATGTTTACTTTCTAACTATAAAGAACTAACTTTCCGTATTTATAGCTGCAGCTACTACTAAAAGCCATTTTCAGGAAATCAGAAATAAGCTACTAGGACGTGTAGAGTGTCTAGATGAAGAATGAAGATAATAAATTCACATATATATATATATATATATGTATATATCACTAAATATATCAAGATAGTTACTTTCCCATTCCTAGGATATATACAGAAAGTTTTTTTTCATGTATCAACCTGAGTCATTTAAATCCACTTTCCCTGGACTAAGCTGGTTTTCCTATAACTCTCTTTCTTTCCTCTGATTTGTGATATCCCAGATGAATCTCCCAGTTCCTGAACCTTTTCTGGGAAATGGAGCTTTAACACAACTGCATTTAGCAATACATTTTAACATAATCTAATGTGTTAACAATGTAATTTAAATCTAAAAATGTCCTAATAGAATCTTAACTTCTAAGGCCTCTGAATTACAACTCTGCAGCTGTAATTTTATGTGTGTCTTTAATCTTCTTAATAGCTTTAAAATGACACTTCACTGATTATAAACTACAACACATTTATGCATTTCTTTGGATTAAATAAGGTGGTGTGGTATTTTTTTTTCTAGTAGGAATGAGACATTTTCTGAAAGAATAAAATAACTTTATCTCAGGTTATAAAATAAGGTAGGATTTCTTCTTCTAGCAACGAGGAACATCCACTCTATGTACATTTATTTGTATTGCTGGTTGTTGATCAAGGCTAGTCTTTTCTGACAATACCAGGGCATGGAAACATTCAGCTGTGAAGTTAATCTCTGTTGAGATAATAATATCATTTAATTAGTCATACTAATTACAGTTAGAAACATGTTCAAAATCTATGTTATATAACTACAAATAAAAGGGTACTACTTGCTTATTGAGTCACAATTTTATTTAACATTAATTTCAGTTATGTGGGAAAAATAAGACCTTTAAAAAAAACAGAAAAAGGAAAACTTTCCCACAGATTTAGCCTGAACTACTAAATAATAAGAATTAGGTAATAGATACAATCTAAGGAACTTAATTTACAATGGCTCACATTTATCAGCAGATAAAACATGATTAATTTAATAAATAGTAGAATCATATTACTAAGACAGAAAGCTGTATTCCATAACATTTGTGAGCTAGAGAAAAATGACTAAATGATAAATATTAACTAAAAGAAAGCCATAAAATAAGGGAGCTCTTTAGAGTAGTTATGTTGACAAAAAAGACAATATGTATAATAATGTATAATAATGAATACCAATCAATTTATGTTCTTGAATCTACTTTAAAGGACGTTACATCAAGAACATCTCACAGAACAAACAACAATCACCTGCCAGTAGTCCTTTGCCTGGAGGGAATTGATATCTAAACCAGCAGAAGTATTTGCAAAAAACCAAAAGAATTTACCATACAAACCAAAATTGGGCAAGGAGAAAAACCCAGAGTGATGACATTAGATAATTAGCCAAATACCGTAGTCCTAAATCTAGAAGGAGTGTTATGGATTGCTTCAACAGGCTTACCCAGCTAATTGGGAATTCAGGACCAAGTCTGAAATATCTGTGGAGAAATTGTTTAGGAGTCGGACACTCCTGTAAATGTATACATAAAATATTAAATTAAATATATCTTTGTGCTTGAAATGTTTTATTAGAATAAATATCCAGTTGTTATTTTGTCTTTCTTTCAAGCATATTTGAAATATGAAGATCTTCGAAATGTGAAGATCTTCAGGGAAATAAAGCAATAAGGCCTTTTTTCTTTTTTTCAAATAGGGGTGGTCTGTGTACTGAAGCACACAAGCTGTTTTCATGTTCTCCCAAGTAAATCACAATATGATGGGTGAAACAGTAGGTCTTCAATTCATAATTGCCACAGTGAAAATAATTTGTCATCTGAGCATAACTCCCACTAGGGAGCTCAAACTACTCACTGTATTTGTTATTGCATCGGAAGAAAAACCTAAGGAAATGTATAGCTGTCTCTGCTACACTCAGGTTTTGAGACATAATCTCACTTCTGATCCTTTAAGTTGTCTTTTATGTATGTTGAATTTGTAGGTCTCATTTTTCAGAATTATTTAGTAGCCTTAAAAACAAGTTTCAGCAGACTTTTACGACCTGAAAGATGAACTAGGTTTTATCTCTCTCTGACCTACTTTGACTTGCCTGCTGATTGGTAGAGAAAATAAGATTTTTGAGGTATGGTTTGACTTAGGAGACAAGATGAATTAATTATGGTATAATATGGATCTAGCATTCTGAAGAGACCTTATAGCACTCTTCAGCACTTTCTGGGGCTACAAGAGAGCTGGAGAGGGACTTTCTGCAGGGGCATGTAGTGACAGGGCAGGGGGGAATGGCTTTGAACTTACAGAGGGCAGGTTCACATCAGAGATAAGGAGGAAATTCTTTACTATGTGGATAGTGAGGCCCTAACACAGGTTTCCTGGAGAAGTTGTGGATGTCTTGTCCCTGGGAGTGCTCAAGGCCAGGCTGGATGGAGATCTGGACTGGCTGGTCTGGTGGGAGGTGTCCTGCCCGTGACAGAGGAGTTGGAACGAGATGAACTGAAAGTTCCCTTCCAACCTCAACCATTCCGTGACTGTATAGACATGGTGTAGTTTAGAAAGGACATGGAGAGGAAAGGACTGTATTTCTGCCTTAAAGAACTTCAGCAATCTTCCGGACTCACAAGCCTGAGATTGAAATATCTTCTCTCAAATTACTGTAAACTAGTGAGTAGGGCCATCTAATCAATTTACAAACCTAGATCCAAACACTTTCCTCCAAATCAATGATGAGAGGGAGCTTAAGAATGGGGACAGATTGCAGAAAAAGCTTCCCACTAAGATGTTCAAAAGTTATACTTAGCGTCAAACATCAATTTATTTAGTGTAGTACTAACTGGGACTAATCAGTTTTGGTTTCAGGAAGGCTGTCATCTGGCTTACTCAGAACATAGGCAAGATGTTTTCATGTCTGCATACTGGACATCTTGAGAATGGTATCCTACTTCATTTTTGGCAAGAGCAGCTTTTCTGCATCATTAGTGAGCTTGCTGAATCAGTACTGCAGGAGCACTCCTAGTGGTACTACATTAATCCTTCGCAGAGAGCAGCTCCTGGAGCTGAGAGCACGGAGGTGTCTTGTTTAAATCTTTATTTGGAACCTCTAAGCAAGATTTACCTAGTGCAGGACTCTATCCTGGCATCCTGAATGTGTGTGAACTTTACAGCATGGATTTGATTTCAGCACGTAGTGGGAAGGTATACACTGGAAGAACTGACTTCCCTTTTATAGTTCCTAGGGGATGTGAAACATTAATGCTCTCCACAAGCTTCATGAGGCTTTGAAGTGCTCAATAACTTCTGTATTATGCTGTTAATATTAACTCCGTGAGGATAGATTAGTCATTCAGAACCAGTTAGGATTTTGTGTACTGTGCGTTTGTTTGCTTTTAGGAAATATTTACTTATACTTTTCTAGCAAATATAAATACATAAGAAAAAAGAAAAAGGACAGGTATAACTTTCAGATTCTGTGATCAGAGACACATTCTTTCACAGATTATAAAGTATTTGTTGTCTGTTAATTCTCACTTATATTGGCTGGGTTTTCAGGATAATTTACATTTTATATTGCAATTATTCCATTAGGAATTACTTTGATGGTAGAAATCAAAATAGAAACAGAATTAGCAAACTCAAAAATGCATACTGATAAAAATTTGGTTTAATTTAATTAGAACTGTGTAAGCTAAAAATATATTGATATGTGCATACATTGAGATGTTATTGAGTCACTGTCTTCTAGCTTTTTTCAGTGTTTTAGCTCTTTTAACATCCCACTAAGATATGAATACTGAGAAAATTGATTGCTTATGATTAAAGCAGAATTCGAGAAAGAGAATACAAGTATCTTTTTATATTAATTTTATAAATCTAGTTTCCAAGATGTCACTGCATTATTACAGTGTTGTATATCAATGTGATATTATACAAGGCACATCTGTAGAAGTGAAAATTACCTGACCTCACAGGATAAAAATGTACCAGAAATGGGATATGCTTCAAAATGTCAAAAAAAAAAAAAAGCTGCTCCATTTGCAAAACCTGAGCAACTTCTTAGTTAAGATTTGTTCATATTTTATTTTTATTATGTGTTATTTCAAAGGAGAAAAAAAAAAACAAACAAAAATCATGTTGCTGCAAAACAATTTCCAGAGTTTAAATAAGTTTTGTTAACATAAGTAGATTTTCTCATGTTTGTATCAATTTTCTATTCCTTTTCCTGCAATTTAATTAGTGCTGAAACTTTCTGAACAATATAATATTATGCATAACACTTGTTTATATAGATATATTTAAGATTTCCTTTTTAAGCCAGTATCTTATCATTTTTGATGCTTCTAGGCCTCTGAACCTGTAACCCCACAACGTATTGTATTTCACTAAAGCAGGGATATTCAGCATATTTTAAATAGTTTCCTGTGAAACAGTTCAAAATATTTGGCTTCCATTCTCATCACAGTTTATTTGGAACTGTGTTTGAGCACTTTATAGATGTCTTCACTTGGGATGCAGTGAACTTTTATTTGCATCATTATCAGTATGTCATTCTCAGTATATTTCTTAAAGGTGAGATACTGAGTATGATTATACAATATCTGTTTTGCACAGCAAATGAAACAGAACTGTTGTTTAGGGCCAGAAAAAGAAAATTGTTTGTCAAAATGAGTAAATATATCACAATATTCACAATATTATCCTGAGATTATAGATTCCAAAAGTTGGTTTCAAAGCTGTGGAAATATTTTCATTCCATGGTGTTCTTTCAAACATTTTGGTTTTGATTGAATTTATGCTAATGTATACGTGATGGCTTACTGCCCAAATTTAGGTATTTGATATGTTCATTTATCTATTTGATTATAAAGCATTTATTATAATATAGAAAGTACAAGTAATTTTTTTTATGGTAATGCAGTGCTGAATTATATTTCCTTCTTCCCACACTTCAAAACTGTCTCTCTTCCCTCCCCATCTCCCAGCCAAGAATATCAGACTTTTACTCTTGTACTTGTTGCTTTTTCAGTAAATATCAGAATTTTCTGGCTGAACTCTGGCTGTTGGTTTCTATGTAGAATTATATTTTATTCCAGAATATTTTTGCTGTTGTTCAACCCTGGACAAATGTTGACAAATAAGCCACATTCATGTGTTTCATCTTTAAATTTTAAGAATTCAGAGTTCTGAGAAGTTCCTCTATGACTATATTGAAGGCTCTGTAAACACAAAAAAAGGCAGAAGTTGTTTATAAGTGACAAGGAGTGGTAATTTGTCTTTCTGGCAGAATTCAGTGCAAGCTTGGAAATAATGATTAAACATCATTCAGTAACTACTACTCCTGGCAGAAAAAAAAAGATTTTTTTTAACATATTCTACAAATTTAATTAAAGAAACCCTCACAAGGATGTGGAATTCATAACAAAACCTACCCAAATGTAACATCTCTTTAAAAATTCTGTAGTTAATGCGAGGGCCTCTTTATTTTATCACAATTTGTCAACAGTTCCCATTAAAAAAATGGGGCAGGCAGGTGGATGGTGTGACTCAGGTCTGTGCAGCATTGCTGTCTCTTACTGGGTGGGTGATTTATTCCCAGAAATCAACTTAACAATGCACTTGCATAACATTTGCCTGGAGACTTCACTTTGTCAATAGTTTTTAGTAGTATTATCTCTGACAGAACAATAGCAGGTGATTGGCAAGTGAAAAAATCCAGGGTGTTATTTCTTGTAGAGAGGAAATGGCTCTTACTGAGTGTGTTTTTATTTGATGCACTATTCCCCAGCTGCAAAATAACTATTTTAAAAGTTTGTACTGCTTTTCTACTCCCTAGGTCATCATGCCTAAAAAAGTGAGTTTTTTTCCCTTCGGGGTTTAGATTTTGATTTTTTTTTGGCTGCTTGTTGGCTTATTTTTTCTTTCATCATTTGTCATGATTTTGGTTACTATTGAATTACTTACTCTCTGTTTAAAGCCTGTTGCTTTAACTGCAATATTTTTTTCTTTCATTCTTTGTAAACAAGAACTGTTCCAGTAGATTTTTCTTTGCTGTTTTATTCCATTTTACTGGGAAAAGAACAGCTCTGTATAATTTTACTAGCCTCCAGCAAACTTTGAAGGGTTTCTGAAGTAAATGATGTTGGAGAGAGAAAATAAAGGGGAAAATCTCTGATTTTATATCAGTTAACAGATCTCCTTGGCTTTTTCCTGATGCTCAATGAATGACTACGTAGAGGTGCAAAATTTACATAAATCTGAGGGGCAATTAGAGGAAAAAAAGGATGCCTCATATTTTTATTGCATTCCCTTACTTTCATGAGTAAGACATTAGAAATGAAAATCCTACTTATATTGAGCTATCCATGGAGGAGGGGAAAACTCTTGTGTGATAATAAACAAGAGAGGTAATCTTTTGTAACCATGAAGGTATGAAAATCTATATATAAAGGCAATTGAGACATTAAACTATTGCAGAGTTCTTGGGTCAAGTCTGTGGATATGGAAACTGCTTAGAGAAAATTAAAAGTGTAGCCTTTAGTTATTATAATAAAGACCTTCATTAGTTCTTCTGGATAATTTTAAAAAATATTCTCACCCTTTTAACCATTAATTTTTATGTGTGAAAGAAAGAATTTCCTTAACAAAAAAAAATCCCTTTATATTCTCTTATCCTTATCCACCAAGGACAAATAACAAATTCTTAAAATATCCTTTAGAGCTGCTCCCATGATGATACCAACATTGGGAATTAACAGAAGTAAGGAAAATAGTTAAATATGTTTAGTTTTATAAAGTACAAGTATATAGATAAATAAAAAACCCCACCAAACTGCACCTTCAAAACAAATTGGAGTCAGCTAAAACATATTCCTTTATCAGTCTGGCTTTGACAGGCAAATAGTTTTTATTTCTGCTTCCAAAATGCCCATGCTGCTTTCTTAGAGGAAAGAGCAAAACTTATTTTACCTCTGCAAGTTACCTAGAAATGTATTTTTGCAGTATGATTTTTGATATTACAATTTTACTACATTAATTTTTGTTTTAAAGACCAAAGAAGAAAGAAGCTATTCTCTCCTAACAAGAGGAGGAAGCTGACATGACAAGATAGGAGCCTAATGGAAGGTTCTCTTCCCACTCGACAAAAAATATAGGCATTATTTTTTTTCTTTTTGTTGTTAAATATAGATATATTAACAACCTATGGAAGTTTTAAATTTTCTTTATCTTTCAAAACAATAAACATTCACATCAAGTGAGATAATAAAAAAGTCTTTGCAGCAAAATGGAATTAAAATCTGAACTAGGACTCTTTCCAGATTTCATACTAGAACAACTTGTAATTTATCTGGTGACACAACAATTTCTGCTGACTTAGTTTAAATAAAAACTCACTGATGTCTTCAAGTTATTAAGTTCATATCCTGGAAATTATATGTGTGTATATTTAGCCAAATCCTTAACAAGAAAATCAACTTTCCATGAAAGATGATATTCGATCTCAATATCAGCCTGTTCTCAAGATGATGTAGAGTCAGGGAACAGATAAATTCTCTTCCATCCTCATCTCACTGCTCTTCAGAGGGAAGAGATTATCCTGAAACGTCAGCTCTGCAATGCCTGCCCAGGAACAGAGCTCCTTTCCTCTTCTCCTCACAGAATCCCAGAGCTTTGGGCGTCCTACCACAACTGCCTTTAGGATAATAATTTGAAAAGGTGCCTGATCTTTTAGACTTTTGAGTTTTTGCTGTCCTAAACATTCTCTGAAACAAGCTCTTACATCTGTTTAACAAAAGATTTCTAAGTGGTCAGTAATAATTTTCTGAGCAGATATTCAGGGATGAGCCAGAAGATGCCCAAATCAAAGTGCTTCACTTTCAATCAGGCTCCAGTTTTGGGTGGGAATCAAAAAGTTCATTCTCATTTTTACATTCACAGGACACTATTCTTGAATTAAGGAATGTGAATTAATAGCATGACAACCCTGATATTTGGCTCATTCTTTCTGGAAAGTGAACTGCAACAATTTTATCCCTGAAGTAATGCTTTTGCTCAATCTGTGAAGGAGAATATTTTCCCCTTGGAAGTGAAATATAATTCTGACAAGTTTTCTACTTATTATTTGTAATTTCCTGTGAAGCATCCTTTCTGATTATAATTAAAATCCATTGAAATTCAGAAGTACTAATGATGGAATTTAATTTTTAAATATTTGAGTCCTTCAGGTACTTCATAACTTGAGTTCCATATCCTGGGAGACAACCCAGTATGTATTTATCTCATAGTTGAAATACTATCTTCTAGAAGAAAAAAAATCTGATTGAAGAAGAAGCAGAGGCAGGCGCCATTCTATAATATCTCTTTTGTTTTGATGAAGACTTCAATAATTTAATTTATTTCATTCATCATCCTATTTAGGCTGTTGAATGAAAGGCTGATTCTGTCAGAGCTAAAAACTCCCAGCAAGGCCTAGGATTTCAGATGAAAATAAAGTAAAGACAAGTTCCAAGTTTGATTTGCCTCTTCCAAGACACAATGTGGTTGGTTTCTTTTTTAATTATTTGGTTTTGATTTTCATTCCTTGAAAGCTAGAGGGCAACATTGTTTCAAAAGACACAGCAAAAGCACATCACAAACTGCAAGAAGTTTTGAGCTAATAAAAGTCTTTGTTCTGACATATTCTTTAATTAAGCTGAGATTCTTGCCTAAGACATCATTCCATGAAGTCCTCTCAGTAGGGCACTTTAAAACTGGTCTCGGGACTAGTAGGGAATTCTGGTGCCTGTGGATTGGATCATGTATAGCCATGTTCAACATGGAAGATGTGCTCTCCGGCCAGGGACGAGGAGAAAGTTAATCCAGCAGAGAGTATTATTTAGTGAAAAGCTTTTGGATAGTGCAGGTGTAGGACAACCAACCAACCAACCAACCAACCAAGACTGGAGACCTAGAGGGATTAGAAGTGGCCATAATTGGGCAAGAGCTGCTTTTCCTTTTATACAAATCATGTTCAGCTGGAAATGCACCAGCTTCAGAGGTCACTCAAGCTGGTGGCAGGCTGTTTACTGCCTGGCCTGAATGTGCTCACTACAGTTCTGAATCTAATCAAAGTTCTTTGGACAAAATGATTAGATGCATAATAAATAAATAATTTGTGTATTTAATGGATTAAGGAACTCTTGTCTTGTTTTACTCCAAAGTATGATTTTTAAAAAAAAGATGGTTATAAAAGACATTTTATGGAGACATGTGAAGTTTTTTGAGCTTTATGATGTTGGCAAAATGTCCTGTCTCCACGTAACCAAGACATTTGTAGAGATTAAATTAAACTTTCAGATAAAAAACAATTTCAGCATCTAGCAACAAATTCTACTGTTGTGCATTTGGCATCCAAACATACAGTAGCAGTTCAGTTGAATCACTGCTCCATGGAAAGTGAGCCCAGAAGCTGTATGGCTGTATCATCATGCTCCACTTGGAAAGAAAATAATAAATTAAAAAAATCAATCCTCAGCTCAAACAGAAATAAAACCTAAGGTTGCAGAAATTATCCATATGAAAGTACTTTTCAAGTAAAAGGTTTGGAAATATTGACTCGAGGTCCAACAAATCTGCCTATTTTATTTTATTTTATTTTATTTATATTATTTTTGGTTATCTGATTCTAAATGAGATTATTCAATTATATTAAATGCTCCAATTTCAGCACAACAATTTATTGTAATGAAATAATTTCTAGCAAAAAATGTTGTGACAACCAAACTTGATTATAGTTTCTTATGGTGAATACATTTTAATTTTTGGTTAAAAATGGTTTTTGACATGTCAGTGCAAGCTGCTGCTGGATATCTTTTCAAATGAGAAGGATGGATGCAGGTCCCACAACTTCACAGGATGTAATCCATCATCGCTTAAAGATATAAAATCTATATCTATATCATCTGTCTATATATCCATATCTATATCTAAGTATATAAATAAATATATATATTCATGTAATGTTGTTTCAAGAACTGTATCAATTCTCCCAAGTATGCACTGACAACAAGAAAAAGTTGTGATTTTTAGATGCTACATTCCAGCCTGCACTTTGGTAAGGATTAGCTAACACGTGTTCAGTGCTCTGATTTCATCACAAAGGGGTCTAATTAAAAGTGTTTTAATTATACAGTTTCCAGTTCAATTTCTGATTATGTTCAGTGGGGATGACTTCAAGGAAAATCCTTTCATAGGTTTAAGTAAGTGAAGATGAGATTTTTAAATTTAAAGAACAGAAGATCACTATATAAAAGAATATTTCCTTGCTATCCCCAACCTGTTCCTGCTTTAAAAAGGTCACTTTCTTTCTGTAACATTGTATTTCTTAATTTAAGCTCAAAAATACTACAGTGTTTTGAGAACATAAATCAAGGTGCTCTTGTAGGTAAGAGATAATTGCAAACTTGCTGTACTTCATTAAGCCAGTACTCTCAGGCTGTCACACAATTTAATAACTTTTTCCATCCAGTTAGAATATTTTCATGTTTTCTTTTTTGGTCTCACTTCATTTCCAGCTTTTCATCACCCTTGGTATAAAGATTTATCATTTTACACCAAACAATAATCATATAATTGCAATAATTTTAACTAGTTCCGTCAAAAATTCTTACTTTTTTTTTTTTTTGTAAATTAGCATGACTGTAATATCCCAGTGCCATAAAAACACTCAATAGAATCTCCTAATCTAGAAATTACTGTGTAAGAATAATTGTAGAATTACCTATTGTCTATTCTTCTTCCAGGCTAGAAGTGTAAGGGTCATATTTCCTTCTTAGGTACAAGCATTGCACCCTGGAAACATTGGTTCCTCATTGCATACCAATTATGTGCTTTTTGCAGCATGGTATGCAACTAGGAAAAATATTTCCTCCTAAAATGATTAATGGGATATGCAATTAAATAGCCCCTCAATAATTATATAGTGGCACGAAATTAATATAAGTATTAGGTAGCATTGAGCTATTACTGATTTTTAGATTACTTGGTACCTGAAAATCCTTCCCTTAAAGATTGACAACATGTAGTGCATTTTCACAGTTCCTTAAACCTGGTAATTTCTTTCATTATACGATTATTAACAACTCATGAAAGCAGTCCTGGAAAACAAAAATAACACAACCAACCAAAAACCAGAAAAAACCACTTCAAACAAAACAAGAGGAGAAGGGATATTATTTTGGAATATTAATGTTATTTGTTGCAGTGAATTACTATAGGCGTGATTTCCATTTCCAGATGAAAATACATGAAACCTGGAAAGTTCCCCCAGAGGTCTGTGGCCAGACAGTGTTGACACAAACTGGAGCATCATTGATTCAGCAATATTCTTAGAGTGAGGCTGACAATAGATTTTAACTACCCTTTTGTGAGTTCCCATGAGCAAGTGGCTCGTTGCACTGAAGAGAAAAGGCAACATGGCATCTCAGCTGTGCTGTGAGCAGAGCAGGCAGCTTGTGCAGCTCTGAGCCAGAACTGGGGAATCCATTTGTCTGCATAGCTCTCAGCCCTGCTCCCCTCCCTGCGCCAGGAAAAGGCTGGCAGCAAGGCCACCTCCTCGCCTGCTCTCCGCGGTGGCAGCGGGGCAGCCGTGCCATGTGGCTCTGGAGACGGAGACTGCAGTCCTCATGTGGGCTCTGGCTGCTGCTGGTGACAGATCACAGCTCTGAGAGCTGTGCCTGAGACATCAATTATTCACAGAGCCGTGGCACAGGCAGGTATGAGTGAGCTCACATCGCGGTGTTGACTTCAGCTCCTTCCTCTGTTACACGGGGCTGCTGGTGGTCGCACAGTGACAAAGCATGAAAGATTCACCTGGGATCAGCTTTCCTCTCCATTAGGTTGATGCACTTTGGCTTCACTTTACAGCTCACGGCATGGTGGAACAGAGACTCCTGCTGAAGGAGCACAGCCTATGCTGCTGCTGTGGTTAGACACAGAAATACAATTGTTTTGAAGTTGCTTACTGCCTTGGAGTTTGTTGAAAAAGTGTTTAGGATACAGCAGTGATAATTAAACAAAAAATTCTGTTTAAGTCATGAAAAGACCCCAATGAAAACCTTTTACACTGGTGAGTTCCAAGCTAAGCTAATATTTTATCTAGAGTGTATCATGAAAAAAGAAGATAAAAGAACTGGAATGTATTAAAGATAGAAAGTCAGTACCAATTTCTGTGTTTATAATTCTTTAAATTTTGTCATGAGTTAATGGTTTTTACATTTCTATATTTAATTCTTCCACTCATGCTTTAAACAAATGAACCATATTTTATGGAAAATTATGAACTCCAGCCTACATATGTCAGGACTATAATGGCTCCTTGAAGCAATTTCTGGTGTTTCTTTTTTTTTTTTTCTTTCCCTGTGATTTTTGTTTTGTTCATTTGTAACAGTATTTAAAAAAAATCTTATTCTTCCAATAATTTACTGCTTTTGAGCATGGTTTATTCATAACCAGTGTGTAAAGTTTTTTTCAGAATAGAAACAAAATTGACGCATATGGTACAAATTCAGAAGGTCTCAAAGCCAGTTTTGAAATCTTCACACACCTGTTAATAGCACTTCACACTGGTTTTCTGCTCCTTTTGTCTCTCTTTTCCTGTTAAAAATCAACCATAGGGTTTTCCATTAGGAACAGAGCTCTTTCCAAGTGCTAAAGAATATACTGATAATAACTTCTCTTATAATAAGAAAAAAACAAAGAAAAAATTAATCTTCAGTTATATAATGGTTACAACTAAAGCATCCTTCCTGAATTCACATCCACTAGATGAAAATTTATTAAAATTATTCTTCACTTAGGATAGGTCACCTCAAAAAACCTAAGTCTTGGGGATTTAATCAAAAAACTCAAGACAAAAGCTTTTGCATCACTTACTTGTTTATAATCTCTACTTAACTGAAATGTAAGTATCATTATTTCAGAGTTATTTTTTGTCTTCACCAACAAATAACCAAAACACTTACCAAAGTGAGGCTTAAACAGGGCTTGTGAAGGTAGGATTTTGTTTATTTTTTTGTTTTGTTTTTACCTCTGCCTCCCAGAAAAGTAATGGAAGA
Source organism: Lichenostomus cassidix (assembly GCF_008360975.1). Taxonomy (NCBI): domain Eukaryota; kingdom Metazoa; phylum Chordata; class Aves; order Passeriformes; family Meliphagidae; genus Lichenostomus; species Lichenostomus cassidix. Next base: position 4,466,893 of record NC_139484.1, read on the forward strand.
GTTGTTTCCTCACTGGAGATACTTGGGATGAGCTTATCTGTTTCACAGGGCAGGCTGAGCATGTGAGCAGATTGTATTTGGTGACAGTTTCCATGCAAAACCCCTCAATGCTGGGGGTTGCACAAGTGTTTTCTAAAATGCCATTCTGTGACTCAAAGCCCAACGGCTTTGTATCCATAGCTGATGGTTATAAAAAAGAAACAAACCCAAAAGAACCAAAATGCCAAACCATATGATTTTAGTGTATGTTCTCTTGGCAGGAAGAGGTTTCTGCTCTTTTATCTCCAGCACTTCAAGTCATTTTGACACGGAAAAGTTAGCTCCAAATTTAGCAAGGAAGTTCCAAACTACAAAATGTTTTCCTGTTAAACATAAAACTGGGTGAAATTCCCTGCTGTTCTGGGAAACCCAGTGTGATCACCAGTAATCCCTCAGGCTCCCTCTGCTCTTCTGGTGATAAAAACCAGGAGTGCTTTGGCTGCCTGCTGATTATTTTGCTGTTTTATTTCCTGATTCAAGGGGGGGTTGGATTCTCCCTGTTTTCAAAATTCATTGTTGCTTTCCAGAATCCTTGATGGGCACAAGCCTCCTCTATGAATAGTCTCTACAGCCCTGAAAGCTTTCAATATTGTCAAACATTGCAGGACTACTGTTTAATGTAGGAATATTTCAAACCTGGCACAGAGGTTTCATAAATGCTGCTGAAAATGCATCTGCAAAATCATCACTATATAAGTGATGATTTTTTCATCTTGTCTTTATTTAGTGTCAGCAACTTGCTAACAAAAAAAAGAAAAAGCATCACATTTGTGTGAATTGTGTTCATTACATGAAAAAAAAAGGGAGAGAACTTTTTCCTAGTTGTCAAAAGGTTATATTTCTGCAAGCAATGATATAGTGGTCTTTGTAAAGCTTGCCAATTTAATTCTAAATTGTTTTTAATTCAGTTGTTTCTATTTGAGATTAAGATTATTGTTAGTGTTGTTCTGATCATTGATCAGGATGGTTTTGGACTAAATACTGATTATCAACGCTGAAGCATTACTCCTCAATGCAAGAGGAACTGTATGGTACATTTCCGTAGCCTATCAAGGTCTTTTAATTAGATGGAAGATGTGCTCACACAACAAGCTGCAGGCAGATATTTTCTGCTAGTTTCAGCAAGAATTTCCATCAAATGGGAGATCACTGAAGTGAAGCAAGAAAGGATTTGGTGAATCACTTTTTAGAGAGGTACACACAAGTGGCCTTAAATTGTCAGCTTCATGTACAAAACTGCCTGTTTTGTGGTTCCAACCCAGAGCAAATTTCATTTTCACAGAAAAGTAAATAATATTATTAATCAATTTTTTGAAGGAAAATAATGTTCATGATGAATAAATGTGTTCAGAGGAAAAATGGTGTAACTAGTTTTTAAATTATTAGTCTGCTTTATTAACTGACTAAAAAAATGAGAAACGAATTGTGAATGACTTGATAATTTCTAAGTAGCAAGCTGTGTTCCAATTGTTTTCTCAAGCATTTTAATTCTTTTTGGAGCCTGGTTCCTCATTCAGGCAATTGGAATACTTCCAGACATTCGTTGCAGAAACATAGATACCCAAAAAGATAAAATAAACTACAGGACAGAAAACAAAAATTCAATTTCACTATTTGTTTCTTCCTCACATTCCACTTCTGTGCTGTTTTAATCACTGCTTAGCTTTCTTAGCAGCAGCAATCAACCATTGTTTTCGTTAAAGAAGTAAATAACTATTCTATCAATTTCTATTTATTTTAAACTTTGTGGGGTTTTGTAATTAACTAAAAGTTGATTTTTTTGGAAAACGCCTTAATGAAATAAAATATTAAGTATAATTTATGACTATAACTTCATGCAAAGACAATAGCTAAATTACAATTATATTTGTTTATTAATTTATCCTATATCATGGGAAAAAAACCAAAACAAATTATTGAGTGGAACAGTCAAGATAAATGTTTTATTTTAGATGTTGTCTTTCATATTTTATTGGGTTTTTTATTTCTATGAATTCTTTTCATAGGTATGCTGTGTGCTGTTGGATAGAATGAGCAGGCTGCATTCCCTGATGAGCACCTTGCTGTTAATCTTGGCAGCACTGCTCCTGCACGAGCAGACATTTAATGGAACATGGAAGAATTTCGGGAAGATGAGCCAGGATCTCAACCCCAACACCCAGCCTGCTTGTAGAAGGCAAAACATTTTAAATCCTCTTAGAGAAAAGAATTGAACTGTGATTTCCAAATGACTTCTAAATATTTTGACTGTAAAAAGTTTTGATTAAAAAGGCAATGTTTCTATGTGTAGCTGACAATCTTTGGAATAAAAATCATTTGTGCCTCTGCCAGGTGCAGCAAATCCCAGCTCTGAACCACAAGTTTAAGAAGGTATCTCTGCATAACTATGCTGAAGAGTATTCAGTTTAAACAACCACCTATCCTGGTGTATTGGATTCAGCAACTGTGTTCACTCTTCTTAATACTCTTTTGAGGTGGCCAGCTCTCCTAAATAAGTAAGAAACCTAGGCTAATTTAAGGATGTGAATATTTTACAGAGGTCAGGCTCATATGAGGGATGTTGTTTTGGTAGTTCTACCTGTCCTCTCTCTTTGATTATTAACACTTCCCTAATTTTAAGAAAATCTTTCTCCAGATTTCAGTCATCCTCTGTTTTCTTCTTCTTATTTGAGGGCATAACACTGTCCTATTAGATTATTACATGATTCACATTTTTGTTTTCTTTTAGTGATTTAATGTAGCAAGAAATATAATAAGTTATCCCTGGCTATCAATAATGTTCTTTTCATGAGAAAAACATAATTTCCAGTCTGGCACTTATACTCTGTTCAGATCAATAATGAGCACAAGGAGTAGAAGAGCAGGATTAATGCATTGGATTAAAAAGCCCTTTGGGGAAAAAACTAAACTCTGTTTTTATGATCTCTAATTTTATGTATTTATTGACTTCAAAAATTCTATGTGGTCACACAGTCCTAACTGGTAAACACACCTGTAAACTGCTACAGAATAGTTCTATGTTCTTTCTACTAGATGGTCCATTTTTTTTTTTTCTTTTTTTTTTTTTTTTTTTTTTTTTTTTTGCAACAGGTACGAGGTTCCATTTTGGCATTACAGTTATAATTGTGAACTGGTAATAAAAGGGGAAAGGAGAACATGGGTATTACAGTCCATGACTGTATAATAACAATGCCATGATTGAACTAGCCTTGCTTCAGCATTTAAAAAACCTCAAGATTATATCAGAAAAATCCCAAACAGAAATATATCAGATTGTTTTACCATTGGCTTGATTAAGTGATGTAGTTAGTAGATATTCAGTACTTCCACTTTCTAATTTGGTAATGGAAAAATTCAGCAGCCTGTGGCATACATGAAGTCAAACTTCATAGTCTCAATGAGCATCTCTGAACAGCTCAGGAATCTATATGGATGAATAATTTTCTTGGGGTCTGATTTACCATACCATTTTTTTCCTGAAAAACAATTCTTGAAACACTGAATAAAATATGAACTTGTCTGATGCCAAATTTCTTGAAACCAGTCATTAAGATTTATTATCTCCATTATGAATAATGTCCATTATAAAAGAACAAAAATATGACTGTAAGGCAAGCATATATTTTCTGTCATAGCACAGCAGTTTGTCCTCAATGACTGATGTTGTTTGCAGTTTAGGAAAGTAATAACAGAGAAACAGCAAGTAAGAATTGTATTTTCAGCAGAAACTCATTGTTCATTGCTTACATTATTTTCATTCTTCGATAAAGTGAATGCTTATTACTGTCAATAGTGACAACCAAAAGCCACCTGACCTCTTCTTGTAGCTTAATAAAGCTACAAACATTGGTGGAATAGTCATCATTTAAAAAGCATTTACAACAGGCTTCACCAAAATGTACACAACATGGCATATCTTATGAAAAAGAAGCTTACTTAATAAGACATAACTGTCTCCTTGGGTCCTGTGTGCAGTTTGGGCACCACAATATAAAAAAGACATTAAGCTATTAGAAAGTGTCCAAACAAGGGCGAGGATGGAGAAGTGTCTGGAGAGGAAGCTGTGTGAAGAGGTCACTTGGTTCAGCCTGGAGGAAACTTAAGAGAGACCTCAGTGTGGTCTTCAGCATCCTCACAAGGGGAAGCAGAGGGGCAGGAGCTGATCACTTCACTCTCCTGGCCAGTGACAGCAGCCAAGGAAAAGGTATAAAGCTGAGCCAGGAGAGGTTTAGGTTGGACATAAGCAAAAGGTTCTTCACGTCCAGGGTAGCTTGGCCTGGAACAAGCTCCCCAGGAAAGTGGTCACAGCACCTGGCCTGATAGAGCTCAAGAAGTGTTTGGGCAATGCACTCAGGCACATGGTGTGACTCTTGGGGATGGTCCTGTGCAGGATCAGGAGCTGGAATTAATGATCCTGATGGATTCCTTCCAACTCAGCATATGCTGTTCTTTCTTAATGAGAAACTGTTGGAAGGTGACTGTTAGACTCACAATATCTCCTGTTCCTTAAAGGCTTTTAGGATACAAAGCTGGTTTGACTCAGGAGTAAGCAACCTCGTGAGCTGGCAGCAGCTCAGCAGCTCAGCTCCTCTGGAGGCAGACTTTATTTCTTCCTTCTCATCTCTTCTTGTTCTCCTGTTAACTCACTGTATTGATGGGAATACCTCCTCTCCTCTCCTCTCCTCTCCTCTCCTCTCCTCTCCTCTCCTCTCCTCTCCTCTCCTCTCCTCTCCTCTCCTCTCCTCTCCTCTCCTCTCCTCTCCTCTCCTCTCCTCTCCCTCTCCTCTCCTCTCCTCTCCTCTCCTCTCCTCTCCTCTCCTCTCCTCTCCTCTCCTCTCCTCTCCTCTCCTTTTCTCTTCCTTCTGCTTCAGAGAAGCACAACTGCAGTCAGCAACTAAATAGACATTTCCTACTGGCAGAAATTCTTGAAGCCAGTAATTAAAGTCCAACCTCATTTTCCACCCCTAACCCTTGCATTGTTTGAAAAACTGAATTGCTAATGATTCTGGGGAACCTGAACTGCTGCTGCCTGCAGTTAGCTAATAGTGGGCAATATTCTCAACCTATTTTGTGACCTTGGAGGTTTGTTCTCATTTGCTTGAGAAGAGAATGAAATTCAACATCTCCCCAGCAACAAAAAGTTATTATCAGATGAGGAATCATTTTCTGTACATGGCTACAGATCATGGTCTGTGCTCCCACATGGTGCCTGTGGTGCCATCAGGAAGGATGTAGGCAAAGGTCTTCCACATTAACACAAGTAATTCCTTCAGAAATAAAGCTTGGAAACCAAAGTAAC